>NC_134244.1:11640539-11830539 GCF_965152275.1 Natator depressus | reverse complement strand
CTACCACCTTCCCTCACCGCCCCCCCCCCCCCCCCAACCATACTCACACACCCTCAGGTTTTGCATTTTAGTGAAGGAACGAAAGATGTGATTGAGGGAGGAGATAAAAAACAAAAGGAAGAGTGTCAATGTCAGATCAAGGCAAAATGATAAAGCGGTAATGTTTGGAAGATGAAACAGAAGAGTGTTCTTGCTCTAAATGAAAGATTGGGCAACATTTTGGTTTATGAAATGCTCCTAAACCTGGTACATTTAAGTTAACTTGGTAGTTCTTTTTAAAGCAGGGATTCATTTTTCAAATTATCCATGAGCATTTTAGATGTTTACTCACTAACTAAATTAATAGCAGTCATTCAGTCCAAGCAAAGAGAAAGTGTACAATAAAATGCTGCAATCATGCTAAATCATAGAAAATAGAGGTGGAAAAGACTGAATGGAATGAATGGAATGGAAAAGACTGAATGTAAAAGACTCCATTCCCAGTCAGTCCATTCCTGTGTTAAACACAAGAAGAGAAGGAGAGGGATGTGGGGTACAATGGTGGTTCTACTCGTTAGTTAGATGACCCTCAGGGTTGCGCCAACTTATGCTCTGCTTTGTGCCATAGGAAGCAGAGAATAGCTGGAGGGCAATATATTCCACCCACAACCTCTCATACTTCTGGCTCACCCTCTCCTTCCCACTGCAAGTTCCCAGCCCACCTATCACTCCTACAGTAGGGACTGAGAGTGGACAGGCAATTGTCTGCTCCAGCAGTTCTACACCAGAGAGGTAGGCCCCTTATACAGGAATATACCCTATTTCCTCCTACATTAAGGCCCCATTATGCTACCAGAATAGCGTAAAGGACCTTAGCAGAACAAAGACTGTGTGCATTACACCCCCCCCCCCCCATGCAGAATTGTTCTCTACAGAGTTTTAGTGTTTCATCCAGTTTTGTTTTAAATGTAACAAGCAACACATGAGACAGAACTGCTCACATTTTACTGTGCTGGGTCAAGTTCAAAATTGAGGTGACACACTCTGACAAAAGAATCCTATGGGGATGCTAGAGGATTCTATAGAAAATGAAACAATAGCATTGACATTTCTATAGCATAGGGGCTCTTTCTGAAGGCTCAGTTCCAGTTAATTTATTCCATCAAAAGTACAATATTTTGGACGTTAAGCTAATTCCAACAATTCCTTTTGCCCCAGCGGAGAAAGATTTTTTTAAAAAAAGAAATGGAGGTCTGCTGTCATTCATGTTAATGGCAGCAAAGCCACATCTTTTAAAACTGTTATTCAGTTCATTGAAAACAGGCTGACCCTCAACAGTAATTATGATTTAGTGAACAAAGCCTGCTCTCTAAAACAATAAGCTTTCTCACTTGGCACTCTCTTTTTTTCTCCAGGGAACCTTCTATGTCCCTGCCAAAGCTTTGTGGATTTGTTCTTTTCCTTACTTTAATCACCAAAATTAGAGACGGGAAAGATCTATTAAGTTCTTTAATGCACTAGGTTCAGACTGGATCTAGAATAAGCAAAGTAAACCTTGACAGTCTGTTGATATCTCCAGGGGAAAATTCCGAGTTAAACACCATGGGCCTGATTGTTCTCTCACAGTGGTGTAATTCAGGAATAACTTGACAGAAGTCAGTGGAGCCATACCAATATAAAACTGGTGTAAGTGAAAGAAAAAGCCCTGTTTAGAAAACATTATTTTCATGCCCTGGAGAATATTCATATTTCAGTTTCACATACAACACCACCAAACCTATATTAAGGAAAATTATACTAGCCAATCTATGGATTCAACTGTATGAGCCAAAGGTTTAGTACCCACATGGTCAACAAACTTGTAAATCAGGATGCCCCAGCAACTGTTACAGGTACATAAAATACAAGGCCTGAAGCAGAGGTAATTCATTCTGATTCCCCTCCCACCCTATTTCTGATCATATGGGACCCTAAAATTATAAGGTCATCCCTGCTCATTAGCCATTTCCTTCAACCCCTTCAGACTCTTACCATGTTACCTGGAATTTCTCATGTAGTTCTTTTTTTATAACTTGATGCTTTGCAGGAAATGCAGTAGTCAGATACTACAGTTACCGTGGGAGGGAAAAGATGCCTCAAACACCAAACACACAGTAATTTGCTGTGGAAATTGCTTTAAAGATTTTATTTGGAGTCCTTCACTGTACATAGTAGTGAGGAAAGACACATTTCTCTTAGTGCCATCCCAAAGGGTTTTCAAACACCTACCAAAGACCAGCTGAAGCCAAAGCTATTACTATTTTTATACTTTCACTGCCCACAGTTCCCTGGTCTAAATGACAAAGGACTCTCCCATTTAGCTGTGTCTCTTTATTTTGCCCTTGTCTGCTATTTCTCCCACTAGTTCTATTTCACTCTCATTTTTTTGATTCAGTTCCTTTCTGTCTCTCTTTCCAACTGTGCACCATTATTACCTCTCTATTTCAGTACTCTCCCCAGCTGTGGAAAATTATCATCCTTTCTTCTAGTACTTGGCTTCATACCCTTTGATCCCTTGCCTTCCTAGTAAGCCACCTGACCCTTTCATACCTCATCCACCCACTTTTCACTCATTCATTTCCTCCCTTCCATTCTCTATTGCTTTCATCTTTTCTAAACTTTGTACACTAGCTCCCCAGTTACTCTTCTCTTCAACTAAAAATGTTGATTTTTTTTCCCCACTGCTTGAGAAAAGCCCAGAAGCCAAAAATGCAATCTGTAATCTTACTTTCTATTTCCAGCATAATAGTTTAGTTTTGCTAAAATAATTTTTTTCTCCAGAACATAGTGACATAGCACTTTTTGGGAATAGAGTAAAGAATTCAAGGAATTAAAAGCAAAAGCTATCATACTTTAGATTCTTCTGCAGTGTGAATATTTCTAATTAGTCTGTGTCATGATCATTTTAGATCAAATGAAGCAAGTGTGTGTGTGTGTGTATCTTAGAGCAGTGGTTCTCAGCCAGGGGTAAGTGTACCCCTGGGGGTAGGCAGAGGTCTTCCAAGGGGTACTCAACTCATCTAGTTCAGTGTTTCTCAGCCTTGGTGTTGTGACCCCACGGGGGCTGCAGGACAGGTTTAGGGGGATTGCAAGTGCAGGGCTCATGTTAGGGGGTAGCAAGTAGGGCAACTGCCCAGGGCCCCACGCCACAGGGGGTCCCGGGAAGCTAAGTTACATTTTCACCTCCAGGGAGCAGGGCTTGGGTTTCAGACAAGGCTCACAATGAAAAACACGCTGAAATGTCACACTGAAATGAAAGTACAATATATTCCAATCAATTTATTTTATAATTATATGGTAAAAATGAGAAAGTAAGCAATTTTTCGGTAATAGTGTGCTGTGACACTTTTGTATTTTTATGGATGATTTTGTAAACAAGTAGTTTTTAAGTGAGGTGAATCTTGGTGTCTGCAAGACAAATCAGACTCCAGAAAGAGGTACGGTAGTCTGAAAAGGTTGTGAACCATTGTCTTAGAGTATCTGTGTATGAGTTTATATCATGCGGCTCTTTGTAGCTCTTTGCCCTCTAGTCTGTTTTCTTTAATGACAGAGTGATTAAAGTAGATCAAAATTCTGATGTTCTAAGGTGCATCAGAGAGTCTCTAAGGTGCCACAAGTACTCCTTTTCTTTTTGCGAATACAGACTAACACGGCTGTTACTCTGAAACCTGATATTACATTGTGAATCAACACATTGTAAAAATGGACCTGGCACAGGGAAGACAACAGAGAAGGGAACAAATATATCTGAAAAATCTCCATGTCCCCAGACATGCTCAGAGCCAGTCCAACAAAAGTGTGTGTTTCTGTAACCACATAATGTGTGGAACTGTGCAAATCTCAGTGGAGGTTTTATGTATGCTCCCAACAACCCTCCACACACAAGGAGAGGCAAGTGAACTTACAGTACCATTTTGTTTCCACTTGGGGTGCATAAGAAAGTAGGCAGGCGGAGGGCTCCCAGCAAACCATCAGGTGCTGATGCTACTGCACCTACTGGTGGGATGGTTTAGCACCCCATAAATTCCCTAACCAGAGACAAGATCCTCCTGCTGCTCCCACTCCAGAATTTCCATCCCAATGAGTCCTGATTTCACCAGCTGGTTAAGAGGCAGGAAAGGGGGATTATGGCAGAGCTACATCCGCCAAGCCCAGGAAAGGAGAAGAGAGGAACTCTCCCTATGCTGGTAGCAAAGGAGAGGGAGCTTTGCTCCCACACACACCCCCTTAATTTAACCCCTGCTTAGCCTCTTCAACTTGCTGGGACAACATGAAGACAAAATCCTCTTTAAAGTTACTGGTTTAACCCCTTTAATATGCTGAGCTGATCTCAAGGCATATATTTCTGTGAGGTCTCTGGATCAGTATCCCTCGCTTACTGATCAGAAGCAAAGGCCCAAACCTTTATGAAATTATTGGCTTATGATTTCTCGCTTGATAGGCTTATGCAAAAACTTCTGGGAGGTAACTGGCCCACCCGCTGTAGCTTTGGGGGTTTATAGTCAAGGAAAGGCCTCTCTGAGGTCAACAGAACAGCACTCTCAATTTGCTGGGCTGATGTCAATACTCAGGCCTCTCTGAAGTTAGTACCTCATCAGCTTTTGCCTTCTGGGCTGTGTCAAGGCCCAGCCTCTGAGAAGTTGCTAGCTCCACAATTCTAGCTTCCTGAGCTGGTTTCTAGGCAAAGGCCTCTGTGAGCTGCCTGGCTTAGAACCTCCAGCTGGCAGGTCTGAAGTCAAGGCATTGGCCTCAGTGAGGTTACTCCTCAGCAACAATTAAAACATATTAAAAACTAGAAGCTTCAGTTCATAGTTTTGTTGGTTATACATTAATGCCATTATTAATATGATTAGAGTAGCACTTAAGCCCCCAAATCGGTTTGACACCATGGTATGAAGTGACATTGCATTGTCATAGATTCTAATCTCTCTGGGGCAGGGACCATCTTTTGCTCTGTGTTTGTACAGCACCTAGCATCATGGGGTCCTGGTCCATGTCTGGGGCTCCTAGGTGCTACCACAATACAAATGATAAATAACAATAATAATCAAATTGCGTGAGAGGACTTCGCAGAGGGCGGTGGAGGGGGGCCAGGGAATAAATGTATCAGGAATGGCTCCTTGTTCCCAATTGGACCCGTAGCAAGTATTTGTGCCTGTACACAGTGGGTGGGGCTGTGCAGGGCAGTAGTGGCCTACCTGTTGTAATTGTCAGTCTGCCATGGAATCTCCGTCATGGTGGGGAACCGGCCCTTGTCCTGCACAGTCTGTGGTCCCACACCAGCTGCACCACGGCTCAGGCAAGCGCTGTTGGGGCTTCAGTGGCTAAGGCTCTATGGGCCACAACATGGGGGGGTCCCCCAATATGCACCCCCAGCTGCCTTGAACACCACATTCCTCTCAGGGCTCCAGACATCCTGCTCAGTGACCCACCCCTCCCAACTGCCCTCCTAACTGCCACAGAACCTTCCCCTACTGGCGACCTAACCCCTCCACAGACAGAGGGAAAGAGCAGCACGCTGCCCTGGGCTGCCCTATCGCTGCTCCGTGGATTTGTCCCACAGCCCCACCCTCCTCACATCATGTTTTGCTCACGGGGGGATCCCTGACCACAGGGCTGCCTGTGACACTCAGAGCACAACTTGGGCCTGTGCATCACACACCACCTATTGTGGTCATACAACTGTGGTTCTTCCAAGTGTGCCAATCATTTCATAAGGGTCACCGGCAGAACAGGACTTGCTTCACCTCTTGACAGACTTATGCCAGCCTGGCCCATAGTAGTGGCTCTTGACTGCCTTAGCAAGTTCCCTGTGTCCTCTGTACTCTCCAGCTGTGATACTACATTGTGACCCCCAAACTAGCCTGAGGACTAATGGGGGCTATTCTGGAGTGTAATAGCCCCTGTCCCCATGTATCAGTGGTCCCCAAATTTTTTATCTCACGCCCCCCCCCCGCTTACTCCTGTCCATGCCCCTCCCAAGACCCAGCTCCAGGAGTGGGGCTGCGGTTCCAGGAAGGGGGGACACACACAGATAAGGGGGCGAGGCTGGGGCCACAGCTGCAGATGCAGGTGCGGCAGGGAGCAGAGCCTAGACCAAGGCTAGCCCAGGCCCCAGCCACACCCTCCCCCCAAACATTCCTCCACGCCCCCCTGTGGGGGTGCACCCCACAGTTTGGGGACCTCTGCCATGTGTCCTTTGCCTCCCAACCAAAAGACCTTTTTCTAAGTGTAGAACAGAGTGGGAAATGCTCACGATTTTGGCTTCCACTGGAGCCAGTCTTGCAACGATGCGGAAGCTGCATCTCTCATGAAATTTCACCCTGCAGGGGAACGAAGGGGGACCCCCTGTGACTGGTTGCCTTCCCCAGACGATTAGGACTCCTACAGGGAGCAGGTGGAGCTCTCCCCTCTCCTCTCAGAAGCCAAGAGAAGATTTTGGGTGGGGGAAGGAGCAGAAAGGGCCTAGCAACTCCTTCCTCCCCTGCTTGTGAAAAAGGGTCAGTCTGCTCTTCATTTGTCAGCTAGGGATAGCCAGAGTACGTTCCCAGTCATTCCCCTGGCTCTCCCCCAACATGCCCCTGTGCCAGGGGCTGAGGGGAAGAAAATGTGGGAGCTTTACAGGCGTAGGCACTAGACGAGCTCTTTTCTTGGACTCCGGTTAGGAATGGAGAAGCCAGTATTGGGGTCTATCTTTTCACCTGGAGGAGAAGGGAAACTAACAGTGGGACAGATCTTCATGTGCAAGAAAGGAGGCAGATGGGAGAAAAAACCTGTCCAACTGGACATCCCCTATGAGGTACTACTACTTACTCCACTAGGTGGAGTACTCACTGAGTGGTGAGCCCTCTCGGTGCTTACTTCTTTGTTCACAAGTGCATAGGGTAAAAAAAGAGGCCGGTGTTGGCAGCTAATGAGTGAAGACCGGGGCTTATGCGTAGTCCTCATCATGCTAATAATAACCCACTTGTTCCTGCTACAATTAGTATGATGGCCATACAGCTGCACTCTCATTGACAGACAAGCAGTCCCTGCCCTGCTCATCACTTTTTATCTTATATTTATATTTACAATATTCAACATCTGTGCTGTGCAATATCAAGCTTTCGTGCTACTCTATAAGCCAATAAAACATGCAATGATTCAGTAAGGTTATAGACTATATTGTACAGTGAGCAATTATCACAGAGAATTAAACAATAGGAATAAAGAGAATTAAACAAAATGAATAAAGCCACATAAATTATCTGATCAAACAGAAATAAAACCAGAGTAACAGAATGCTGTCAAGGGATAAGTGTCTCTTGCTTTGCCAACAAATATCTTCAATTCAGTTTTATTTGCCATAAATGTCTAGGCTTTGTCTCTGCGTTTCTGAGAAGCAAGAGAAAATTAACCTGTGCCCACATTCAATTACATTTGTATCCTCTCAGCAGTAATATAAATGTTATTAGCCTCCCATGAGTGTTTGCCCAATACTGGTAATTATTATCATTTTTCTGCGGATGCAGATATTGTATAATGAGATGTTTTAAAAGAGGAAAAAACACAAACCTAGCACAGACAGACTGAAACTTGCAAGTTCTCTCATGAAATCCTGCTTCACTTGGGCACACAATGTGTTTCTGAAGCAGCTAAGACAAGCTCAGATAGCAATAATCGCCTCTGCATGCAGCAGGAGTGGCAACATTCCTGCATTGCAGAGAGTTCTCAATGGGTCCTGAGATGGGAGAAGGAGCAAGAAGAGGATGGCAAAGGAACTGTAAATCATTTCCCACGTCCCATGGGACGTGCAAACAAAAGATAAAATAGCCCAGTCTGTATTTCCTTTTATTCAGAGCCACACAGGCTCCTCCATTTGAACCATGTTGTGAGGAGTCTGAAGAAGGTCAGAGTCTCCCTCATGGACAGCCAGGAGTCTGCTGTACCTCCCACTAGATCTACAAGATTTGGAGGCTGGACTCCTGCAAAAGGCAGGAGGGGAAAGGACAATCAAGAAGAAATTCAGTGAGTCACAAATCTGCAGAATTTGCCTTTCTTCCAGGCCACTCCCATAGGTTTCCCCATGAGCCAGTACAATCTGGCCCTTAGTAATTAAGGCAAATTACTCTAATTAGATTCAAGGACCAGTTTCCACACTGACAGCAGGATCATGAACTATGTATTTTTCCACTGGAAAAAGAGAAAATCATATTATTCCAAAGAGCTGATGTGAATCAGTGAACAACAAATATCACTGGTACACATGAATCCCAGTTGCCACTTGAACTACTTAGTAATTTGCAATATCCTGTATTTGAGGATGCAAAACCGATCAAGAAATCCCTCTGCAGTTATTCAGCTAGTTTAACACAAATCCATAGAATATTCTGGCTTGATGTGATATTGGCATAATTTAGTTTCCTCATATTTGTGAAACAGGAGAATCTATTTGGGAGAGGAGGGTTGCAGTTATGTCATTTAACTCTTATATGCAGCGTATTTCTTTCCAGCTCAAGGAAATAGCACTGGGGTTTAACACAGTGGCAGTAAGAGGAAGTAGGTTAGGAGGAGAGAGAAACTTCATTTTTATTAATAAAATAAACATTCATGTTTCCTTTGTAGTATAAAAGGCATAATAATAAGCATTGCCAGCTTCCTTTGGCAGTGATCCAGGGCATTCTTCTGGACAAACTTCACTGGAAGATGCAAGAAAGCAGCCTTCTGATCACCTGAAACTATGGCACAGACCCCTGTTGAATATAAAGGATGGTTACTGAAATGATAACATTCCAACATCATCTCAATGCTTAACAAGAAAAAAATTATTTCATCTTCTTGGCATTAGACACAATTTCTGTATACATGCATTACCAAACTACTCCCCTTCCCATAACAATACAGTGCCATTACTGTTGGCAGCACTTTTGTTCACACTCTTTTGGGGAATGGATCAGTTGAGACCTATATTTCAGATAGGACAGCTCATGCGATTTCACACTCACTTTTCATACTTTAAAAGGCTTCTTTCATTTGGAGGAAGCATCCAAAACGATTTCCAAAGGAGATATGCAGTCCGACATGGGAAATACTTACAGCGTTCTTGCTTGTTAACTTTTGGGCTAAAAATGGGGCATAGCATCAGAGCCAAATTAAGGCAATCTGAGGCCCAGACACCACCCATATGTGGACCTCTTCTATGACACTGCTGTTCCTTGGAGTGGCAATAGGTTTCAGTTATAATGAATGGACAAGTTCATATCTCTTAGAGCTATTGTTTTAGACTGTCTGCAGTTACAGATGAGCATCATTCGCCCTTGAATCATGTTTTCAACCTTTTCTTTGCATCCATGAATGTTAAAAAAATAATAAAAAATAAAAAATGAAAGCTCAGATTCTGATCTCATGTGACTTCAGGAGTTGGGGCCTCAGTCATCCCCACATCCTGCACTGCATGCTGGGAGCCATCATGCCCACAAGCTGTTCTGGGATCCTTTGTCCCTCCCTGGGCTGTACTGGGAGTCATCCCCATGGACCAAACCTCCCTGGATAAGGCCCAGTTTTACACCATTCAGTTGCAGGACTCCTGGCATATTGCCCACATTGCACCTGTCCCTTCCCCATACACACATCAGTTGCTAAGTTTGGTCATCTCTTGCTGTAGCCAGCATCTGCCCCTGCCAGATACCTTTTCCCCAGGCAGCACCTTCCCTCAGGAATTTGGCCTCTTCCTCTTCTTCTCATACCTGTCTGCCTCCTGACTACCCTGCACAGATTTTAAGTCACAGACCTTCAAAAAACCAAAGAGGTTTAAGTCCACCCTTCATTGCCTATCCAAGAAAATAGATGGAAATTTCAAGGTTCCCATCCTCCAAGGTTTCATGCATCCCCTTACCTGGTGAACTCCAGATCTATTGTAAGTAACTCCCCACTGCAAACCCTATGACCATTTCAAGCCCTCCACCTTCTCTTGGCAGCAAGTGCAGCTGACAGAGTCAGAGCCTTTGTGAGGTGGGCATTGGTTGCTAGGACACTCAGGGATTCAGGGAAACAAAAGGCCTAGTCCTGAGTCACTGCAGCCCCCATCTTGGATGTCAGCTTCCCTGAGTCGCACATAGAGCCAGGTCTGACTGTCCTCAAACCAGGGACTGGCGGAGCTCCACAGAGAGGCTGAGATTCCTCAGCCTCCGGTAATGGTGAAAAATGGGGAATGAAGGGTATAGTTGGGGTGAGGGCAATTGTCATGAGAGTGGGGGGACAATGATGGGGTACAGAGTAGCTGAGGTGGGGCAATCAAAGGATGGAGGCAATTGTGAGGAAGCTGTCAAGGAACAGGAATGAGAAGAAAATTGTCGAGTGTTGGGAGTGACAGGGGTGGGGGCCGCTGTCCAAGGGTGGAGCAACAGTTAAGAGCTGAGAGTTTATTGTCAAGGAGTAAAGGGCAATTGTCAAGGGATGGGAACTTAACCCTGAACAGTTTTGGGGAAAATTTGTCAAATGAAAGTGGCTAATTGTCAAAGAGCCAGGGTGAGTGAGCCACCAAAGGGAGTAAAGCTGCCAGAGAGTCAGGGTAAAGTTGTCAGATAATGATGAGCAATTGTCAAAGAGTAAGGCTGAAGGTGCCAAATGACTTGGTGGGGTATTATCATGGAAAGATTGGGCATGAGCTGTGGGATTAACATTACTGCCATGAAAGCAGAGGACTTTCTTTAAGAGACCTTTTTAGCTTCTGACTTTTCCAGCCTGGCTCCCTGGTCTTTGGCAAGCTGAAGTCATTTTGTTGGCCTTCTTTCTTGCTCCCCAAATCAGACTGACATAGTGTGTAGTGGATACTAAATTGTAGGAGTATAGGGATGTGATACCAGAAGTGGTTATGTTTTAATGGTTTTTGAGGGAACACTTTTAAAGTTCCCTTTCTTCTGTTACTAATCACATTGTAGTTTATTACAACTGAAGGAATTGTTTTAACTAACTTTGACCAATGATGCTCTTCAATTATCTTTTGCTTTCACTCAGCTTGAATAACAAAAATAGACTTGTTATTTTCAAGATTTTTTTATAGTCAGTTTCAGTTTAATTTTCTGGTTCTCATGCAGGGGCTTAGTGATGTAATGTTGAGGTTCCAACACTGAAGAAAATGTTTAAAACAAACAAAAACTACTTTGACTGATATTCAAAAAATGTGAAGACAATTATATTTTAGGATTTGTGAAACTTTTAGAAAAATAAAAAACCCTAAATTTTGAGCCTAATATACCTAGTAATGTCCATTCAGATGACGCTAGCACTGGTGAAAGAAGCCAGCCCATTTCAGTGCAAGGATGGTGGGAGGAAGACATCAAAACAATGCCCCTTCAAATGAGGGAGGGGCCATAGAACCCAGAATTATAGGGGACAAAAAATGAAAAACAGGGAAGGGAGTGTAAGTCACAGGTTCAAAATGAGGGGTGCAGAGGGTGACACTGAGCAGAGAACCAGCCTATTTGAAATCCTGGATGGGTAGGCAGAGCCCACCAGGACAAAATGCCCACTTTCTCAAATGGAGGAGGAACCCCAGAGCTAGGAATCAAAAAAACATAGGGGACAACAAATATTAAACAGGAATGAGAGTATAGGGCTCAGGCTCAAAATGAAGGATCTAGAAGGGGACACCAAACAGAGAACCAGCCTATTTGAATCCTGGGAGAATAGGCCTAAGTCCAGCTAGGACAAAAGGCCTGCCTTCTCAGTTGAGGTAGCGGGTCACAGAGCCCAGAAGACCACTGATTGCATGAGACAACAAAACAGGAACAAAAGTAGAAAGTCAAAGGTTCAAAACAAGGGTACCAGACAGGGAAGTCAAGCAAAGAACCAGATTAACATCCGTAGAGACTATCCCATATATGCATAGAAAAAAGGTCCAGTAAAGGACCTTGTCCAAAAGGACAACAACATAGCAGATGAAATTCAATACTGGTAAATGCAAAGTTATGCACACTGGAAAATATAATCCCAACTTTACAGACAAAATGATTGGGTCTAAATTAGCCGTTACCACTCAAGAAAGAGATCTTGGAGTTATTGTGGTTATTTCTCTGAAAACATCCGTTCAATGTGCAGCAGCAGTCAAAAAGGCTAACAGAATATTAGGAACCATTAGGAAAAGGATAGATAAGAAGTCAGAAAATATCATAATGCCACTATATAAATCCATGGTACACCCATACCTGAGTATTGCATGTAGTTCTGGTTGCCCCATCTCAAAAAAGATATATTAGAATTGGAAAAGGTACAGAGAAGGGCAACAAATATGATTAAGTGTATGGAACAGCTTCTGTATAAGGAGAGATAAAAAAGACTGGGACTGTTCATCTTGGAAAAGAGACGACTAAGGGGGGATATGATAGAAGTCTATAAAATCATTAATGGTATGGAGGAAGTGAATAGGAAAGCGTTATTTACCCCCTCACATAACACAAGAATCGGGGATCACCCAATGAAATTAATAGGCAGCAAGTTTAAAACTATCGAACGGAAGTACTTCTTCACACAACACTAGTCAATATGTGGAACTCATTGCCAGGGGATGTTGTGAAGGCCAAAAGTATAACTGGGTTCAAAAAAGAATTAGATAAGTTCATGGAGGATAGGTCCATCAATGGCTATTAGCCAAGATGGTCAGGGATGCAACCCCCATGCTCCGAGTGTCCCAAACATCTGACTGTCAAGGGGCTGGGATGGGACAACAGAGGATGGATCACTTGATAATTGCTCTGTTCTGTTCATTACCTCTGAAGCATCTGGAACCAATCAATGTCAGAAGATAGAATGCTGGACTTGATGGACCATTGGTCTGACCCAGTATGGCCATTCTTATGTTATTATGGATATAAGAGTTCATTCTTCCCCATTCAACCCCAAAAATGTGCCTCAACCCTAGCCTGAAGAGACCTATGATAAAAAAAATTCAGTTTCCAGGCCTACATATTCCCTGTCTTCTCTGCTGAGTGGGTTATAAATGGTACCAATTAGGGTAATTTGGACATGTATCCACTAGAAAGAGAATTGAGATCACCAAATTCATTTCATATAGGACACCAAACAGCCTTCAGATGGTAAAAGCTCTCTCACAACTGAGCTGGGCAGGATTTAAGCCACTGATTTGGAGAGAGGTATTTTTGGTGGTAGTGGTGTGAAAGCTCCAGAGCAGGATTTTCAACATCCCTTGCCCAAGATTTTAAGGAAGCAAGCCACTGAATTCTTTAAATGCCTGCTCCACAAGTGGGATTGGGGAAAAAATTGCATGAATTTTTTACTCAAGAATTATTAAAGAGGAGATAGATGGAGGAAAGGAGACGTGTGTGGAAATGATGGTGTTAAGGCTAGTAAATAAAAATATGGTGCTATTCCCCAGTATATAGGACCCAGATTGGGAGGAACTCTGCTGTAGAGAAAAAGAGTGTTTATCCCTATTGCAGAGAATTTATTAAATTGATAATTGTCTCCTCAGATGATAGGAAAATTGTAGGTGACCAGGCTGGTGGTTTGATGCTCTTTACTTCTTCACCTGAATAATTTAGGATTAGGGCAGCATTTTACCTCTATGTTTCTACTTGCAGTATCTCCTGGTACAGTTTCAGTGCTAGAGAGTGATGTGTCTGGGTCTTGCCTATTTCCAGTCATTTAAAGTCCCTTTGTATAGTTTCACTGGAGCTGCCATATGCCATTGTATGTGTTCTACGTTGTTATTCTGAAAGAGCCTGATCGAATTGAAGTCAATGGAAAGACTTTCAATGATTTCAGTTGGTTTTGGGTCAGGCCCAAAGTTACTGAATACACTTGAACCTTGTTAAAGCCTGATCTTGCAGTCCTAACTCAGGCAGAGCTCCCACTAATTAAATTAGGAACACAGAGCCAGTTTCTCAGCTAGTATAAATCAGCATCGCTCCACTGAAGATAAATGGAATTATGCCTATTTGCACCATCTGAGAAACTGTCCCCATTGGGCTGCCCCCTTTTTTGCATACTTCACGGGAAATGTAAGACATGACAATTAAATGATGCTCCTAGATTTCACAGGCAAGGGACACTGGAAATTTGTTGAAAATTTCAGGGAATTTCTCCACTGTTTGGCAGAGCTGTTCCAAGCAAGTTTTGTATTTTTTCAGAAATGTTGGCAAAGCAGAGGGAATATACCAGACATAGAACAGCAGTAAAGGTGCTTTCCATCCCACATTCCTGGTACATTTGTTAGCAAGGATGACTGGAGTTAAACCTTCAAAAATTATAATAAATACCATGAATTAAAAGGTTCAGTGAGAGCCTGTCTCTCCTCTACCCCACTGTCAGAATCTAAGCTATAAAAAAGTAAGAGCCTAGTTCACTTCTGCACTAGGGCTGGTCTACACTGGGACCTTACCGCAGCATAGTTATGTCTCTCCGTGGCATGAAAAACTCACACTCCTGACAAACGTAGTTATACTGACCTAATTCCCCTGTGTTGACAGTGCTAGATCAATGGAAGAATTCTTCAGTCCACTTAGTTACCTCCTCTCGGAGAGGTGGATTACTTATGCCACAGGTAGCATCTACACTGAAGCGCTGCAGCTGCGTTTTTGTAGTGTTTCAAGTGCAGACATACCTTTACACCAGCATAAACCTGGAGTAAAGCAGTAATGAATCAGGCCCAGTGTCTCTAACCCTTCTGGTTATGAAGATAATCTTGCAGTGTCCTTAGAGGGAAAATCAATTCTGCAATCAGCCTGAAACAAAACCTCAGAGACATGTGAATTCATACCAATGAGGCGTTAACTCTGAATCATAATGATGACAACTGAAAAGTCAATATTGTTAACTATTCCACTACTGATGAAAGCAGACAAGAAAGAAAGGTGAGGACTCATTTTGGCATCTAAGTGGATAGTCGTAGGTTTGTGGGCAAAGCTTGGAAGAGGATCTCTTTTTTCAGGCAGAGCCCTGGGTGTAGTCAAGGAAAATGAGTTGTGTCTGGACAAAGTGCAGCACTGCCTCTCACTGAATGACAAGGAGGCACTACATTTATCTGCATGGCAGCCTATCAAAGAAAACCAGTAATATAAGTGCATTAGCAAGTGGAGAGTCAGGGCTCCCACCCCTTACACTCAGAGGCGGGAGGTTCCAGGGCTACTGCTGCGTAACTGAATTTTTTTATCCAGGTAATGTGGTTTCCTTATAAAAAAGTGGGGCTCAGCCACAATTCTGAAAGAATGTGCTCCATGCTTACACCTCCCTCTCCTTTCCCCTCCTCGTTTTTCTTGCTTCTTTCATGCCTCTGATGTTTCGTAAGCTCTCTCCTTAAACTAAACAAGGTTTAGAATGTAAATATCCAAGGCGGCAATCTGGCACAAGTGGAATATATTGCACAGAGCCTGCCATTCTTTCAAACAGGTCATGTAAAAAATAGAATCCCTCCAATGCTCATCCTGATATGCTCTCATAATAAAAAGCACAGCTCTGCCCACTCCTCTGAAACTTTTTCCAGTCATGCAAGGTGATCTAGGTTATGCAAGTCACTTTCTCTCCATTCTTTTTGATCCTCAGCCCTTTGCTACTTCTCCTACTCTTCCTAGTGCTAGACGCCACCTTAGTAATAATAGTTAATTAAGTTACCCACGCTGGCTATTCCCTTCTGGTCTCCTGATCCTTGATCTCCTCCAACTCTTCTGAGCTCCTTTTCTAACATTATATTTTAAGTTTCTAGGCTGGGATTGTCAAAAGAACCCAATGGAGCAAGGTTCCCAAATCCCACAAATATTCAATGGGGATTGAGCACCTAACTTCCTCTGGTTCTTTTGAAAATCCTAGCTCTAATTTCCAATTGTTCATACCATTCGACCTTTGAGATTGACACTTTCATTTTTTCTGTTAAACATAGCATAGCTGGAGCCCGATCAAACACGCACTGATGAGATGGGGAGTCTACGGATGGACTTCATTGGGTTTTGGATTAGGCCTTTATTTCCTATTTTTAGTACAGGACAATACTGAAGTTTATCAGATGCCATGATGCAATAAATGTTAGCTTTTTAATGGCAACCCTTGTAGTTCAATCCTCGGTCTGATCCAAATCTACAAATTCCTGTCATACATAGTCTGTAGTACATAGAATATTTACTGTACATAACACAGTACATTACATTAGATATGACTATAAATCATAATTAGCAAGATATTGTAAAATGGACAGAAATTGTCAGAAAATAAAAGTTAATAGTGATCTTTTCACTTATAGAAATCTGTGTCTTTTTTATTTGGTTTTATAACATGTGTAGTATAGTGCCTTATTTGTTCTTATTTATAGCCAGCAACTGAGCCACCAAAATAGTTCACAAATTAAAACAGATCTTTCCAAAAGTATTGATTGCTTTTCTAACAAGATTGTATTACTTATTTTTAAACACATTTTCAGCATAGACAGAGTATGTTACAAAACTGTTATTTTTCCCCATAGGTGCAATAATTATGCCATATACAGATAAGCAAATATGCATCCCTCCAGAACTGCCAGAACTGCTGAAACAGTTTACAAAAGCTGCTATTCGAACCCAGCCTCCAGATCTGCTCCAATGGGCGTCTGAGTATGTTCATTTTTTCCTAACTTAAAAAAAATCAAACCCCCATTATAAAAGATTTGCCGGCCACCATGGAAAAGTTAATCACTTCACTGGATCTACCCACTGAAGTCAACTTCAGTGGATATATCCATTGGAGCTACATTGATTTACACCAGTTGAAAATCTGATCGCTGCTGCACAATAGCTTTTGAGATCTACTGAGCATCTGGCAACACTGTGAAGTCAATGTGAACTGCAGGTGTTCATTTCCTCTCCAGATTTGGCTTGTTTTGTGCTGCAAAGTTAATATTTGTGAGAGACCCACACTTACCTTTTCTTTGTCCCCACTACGGCTGGAGATCTGGTATTTTAAATGTCTCTACAGCAGGCACACTATTAATTTAATCTAGTCAAAGGTTGAGGTGCTGGTGATCACTGTATGTTCCCAGATGTACAGTTGCCACCTGGAATTGAGACTGTTTAAAATGAAATTCCTCTGAAGAGCGAGTCCCCAGATAAATTCAGCACTTTAATAAATTATGGACATTTTAGAAACACTGGTCTATAACACTCAAAACTCTTCACCATCCAGGGGCAATGAGAGTAAGGTGTATATCACAAGTGCACACATCTATTGTGCTAGTTCATTTTTTAAAAATGGGTTCTGTGCTAATCTGGTATAAATCAGCATAGCTCAATTTAAAATTGATGTATCTATACTGATTTACACCAGGATATGGCCTCATATCTTTGCAATCCATCCTCCCTTTTCTTTAGCGCGGAACAACTCTCCAGTGACCACTAAATTAGTGAGTGGCCTGATTTGAAGTGCCCCCAGAACAATAGAAAGGATAAATTGTTAGTAAATCTAATAGATTACAAGGTGGGGTTTTTTTGGTTTCATTGTTTTGTTTTTAAACAATGTTCAGCACTGCAGCAATCCCAAACTATGTGTTAAATTTATTTTCCTTTTTCAAGTTTAAATGCTGTGGGGACTGAATTACTGCACAAGGAGTTTTTCCCAGGGTAATTCAGTGCATGGAGTGGCACGAGTGTTTAAATCAATTTGACATGTAATTTGTCTAATGAACATGCCTATCCTGAAATGTCAACTCCCTCAGCTGATATTGGCATATGTGGGTGATAGATAAAGTTAACACTTTAACCTAAGTAAAAAAAGTAGCTAATTACAGTTGATAAATAGACTAAACCATAAGATTTTATTTATTTACTTTTTAAATAATAGAGTATCAGGGTTGGAAGGGACCTCAGGAGGTCATCTAGTCCAACCCCCTGCTCAAAGCAGGACCAATCCCCAAACTTTGCCCCAAAGGGCCCCTCAAGGATTGAACTCACAATCCTGGGTTTAGCAGGCTAATGCTCAAACCACTGAGCTATCCCTCCCCCCTCAGTCCTATTGTCTTTCACCTTACTTAGTATAACTTTAATGTATTATAGCAGGGGTGCCTAGCCTACTGCCCATGGGCCGTACATGGTCCAGCAGAGCGCTCAGAAGGCCCACGGCCTACTTCAACACAATATACTAATGGCCAATTCATTTACATTTTGTCGTTATGTTTGCATTATTTTAGTTTACACAAGTGTGTAAATAGGTTGTTTCTGTGAACAGTATTGTCTATCTAAATACATACAAAACAAGCTGAACTTAAAATATAAATCAATACTGCTGACTTTACATCTTAATATATGTAGGTTGTGCTTAGGCTTATGTGGCCCTCCTGTACCATAAGGTTGGGCACCACTGTATTATAGCTAAAGCCGGTCTGTATTGTTTCCAGAATACTAGTTTCCTTTGGAACAACAATAAAGCATTTTGAATGTAGTGCTGTTCATTATTAAAGAGAAAAAGATGTATACTGTATGACCATTAATATTTTATTAGGAGGAAAGTTCTCTTTTATTGTAACATATTTGCTTCTATTTGATAATATCACAGACTTGTCCTAAAATTTGTGAGAAAATGTATGGTTTCTTTAAAAGATGATTTTAATTTAATGACCCTGATTCAGGAAAGCACTCTTATTCATGAAGTGCTCTTAAGCATATGCTAACATACTATCCTGAATAGGGATGGAATTACACTTATGCTTTAATGCTTTCCTGAATCAGGGCCAAAAATTAGATGTCCAAAGAAACACTATGGGCTGAATATAAAGACCACTGAAGTCAATGGAAGAACTCCCACTGACTACAACGGGAGATGATTCAGGCCCTAAAAATACCACTTATATGCAGGAATGAAAGGAAAGTTGTTTGATAGCACAGCACTTTTCTGATTAAAAGCAGTGCTGCTTAAACAGAAGCTGCTGCATCAGATAGTTGAAATCCAATTGTCTTCTATTTAGTAAGCATAAATCATATGAACCATTATGTTTAATATCTGCTTCTGTTAAAAGCATTTAGAAAGCAAGCATCTATCTGTCTTTCTCTGTCTAGTTACTTTAGTGCTGTGGCCCGTGGTGATTTACCTCCAGTAAGAGAGCGATCAGAAAGGGTACCTTTGTCAAACTGGGCAGAACTCACTCCAGAGCTCTTAAAGGTCTTACACCAACGAGTAAGAAACATCTAATTTATTTTCTGGGGCAAAATATATAGAGACAGAATATTTACATCCATATGCTATTTTGCTTCTTTAATAATGTTACGGATACTACATTTTCAGTCTGAGAAAATGTATTTGCTTTCAATGTTATGTCTGCAAATACTCTATTCAATGAATACAAGTAAAATGTGTATGGAGAATACTAATATATTAGCTGGTATCTTTGAAAAAAAATCACAGGTTTCTACCAATGAAGAACTGAGAAATAAGACCTTTAAAAATGTGACTCCTTGGCTAGATGCAACAGTACAAAATAAAATATTCCTTGAATTGTACTCCCTTTGGTCCTGATTGGGCAACCTTTTTCAATGCGAACACTTACTCACACAAGTAATGCCACTGTACTCAATGGAATTATTTGCATAAGTATTCAGCAACAGTAAAGGTTACGCACTCAGGCTATATGTTCATAAAATTGAAGTCCTGCCAGATGTAGCAGAAACAATTTGTTTCCTTAACTCACACTGTTAATTATATCAAAATTTACAGCCTGGAATCATCACTGTCCTCAGTCTTCATTTCTATTTTCTATATGGATCAAATCTACAAAGAGCTTTCTCAACCCTGCCTGCAAAATGTGTGTCAGACATCCAGTTGCTCCTGAAGGCTCTCTGGCATCATCAGCTCTTTCCATAAATCCAATTCAAAGTCAGCCCAGACTATTTCAAAAGCAAAAGTCTAGAACAAATCTAAGTAAAGTGCCCCAGCTGGGCATCCTGCTCTATTAGTGTAGATTCAGTATGGCAAGGCCTGAAGCTGAACTTCAGCGCCCTCAGAGTGCCCATTGTGTCAAATACTCTGACATCAACACAGTCTTTATTTTGACATAGTACCCTGGTGGTACTTACCACTGACCCAAAAGACTAATTTACTTCATGCCAAGCATAGTGCAAGGACTTTGTTAGGAGCCCATTCTGTTCTTTCGATTTCTTCTGTTCTGTAGTTCTTGGAGAAAATGTTCAAGCCCCTCAATGACTCTCCAGATTTCATAGTTAATAAGGGTGGGGATGTTTGGGCTGAGATTTCAGTTTCAAGAATAGCAAAACTGGAAATGAAAGGGAAAGATATTTCTTTACCTGTGATGCATATTATTATGTATTTATTTCCAGGTGAGCGGCAGACTGATAATCCATGTAGATGAACTGGCCCACATGTGGAAGGTGCTGAATCTCCCAACAGACTTATTTGAGAGTGTTATGAATGTTGGTCGTTTTACCGAAGAAATTGAATGGCTTAAGTTTTTAGCCCTGGCATGTAGCTCTCTTGGAGTTGTAAGTTTATCTACACTTTTTCATTCACGTTTCTATATTCTTTACATAGCTGATCTTGATTTAGTGTTTCGGGTTGAGATTGGAGGTTGAGCAATTGGATATTTTACCCAGGTCATGGATCAAACACACCTCCTGGCTTTGAGTTCAGCACACACCTTTCCTTTTGGGATGAGGGAGTTATTTTGACCATCTGCCCTCAGAGGTCAAGGAACCAGAGCACTTATAGAAGGCTCTGCAAGAGTATTGCTCCTCCAACTGATCAATGTCATATTAGGCTTTTATAACAGGATTTATTTTCTCTACCACTGATATAGTGGTACCTGGATCCTCTTTCCCAACTTCATTATAACAGTTCACATTGTTTTACAGATGATTTGCAACAATAGGGGAAGACAGTTAGGAGTGACAGTGGCAGAGTTATAGACTTTATCTGATTGTAACAAAGGTTTTTCTAGACACATATGCCATAACTACAAGGGAGGCAAAAAGAGGTTGTCTCCACGATAGCATCCACAATATTTCAGTCAATAGATTTGCTTTGGGTGATGGATAGCTTGGTTTATTCTGGCTTTCTGCACTGAGAGTCTAAATTCCTCCCAGTGTAAGGAAATGTATAGTTCTTTTAAGAGAAAAATTATGCACATTTGGAGTAAATTCTCCGCTTCCATGAGGGCAGAATAACATCTTGTCACTCCACATAAATTTCACCTGTTGGTGCTGACTGAGATTCTAAAAGTGTTGGAGGGAACTTGGTACCACATCCTATGTTCTAGATTCACATTTTTCCTATCTGTTTGATCTGCAACCCTCTTGGTTTAGAAGTGTTAGGAAGTGTTCCCCATGAGGGCCCCTTGACTTTGGAATTCATTTTCCTGCTGGGTCTGAAATAGCCACATTCTGTTGGCCTTCAGGGTATGCTGCAAAATTCAAAATTTTAATGAGGCTTTGGGTTAAGAGTTTAGATACTTGTGTTTGGTATATGGTGGGGTTTCCTGCTGGATTTGTTATGATGGGCATTTTAGGAAAATGTCAGGGGCTCTTAGGACCTAGGATAGGTGCCCTTTTAGATTCTTATAATTTGAAACAGGCATTAATAAATGTACATTTTTATTAACATATATTTATATTCTCAACATACCTGGAATGGCTTAATGGAGCAGCAGAACATGTTGTGCTCTGTGGGTAAGTGGCTGCATGTTCAAATCCTATCTGATCTATTGCAGAGAAGGTGAATGTATTCTCTCAGGCAAACTTTAAAAAAAAAAAGTGAGGGTGGTTAGCCATTGGAACAAAATACTTAGGCATGTGGTGGATTCTCCATCACTTGCAATCTTTAAGTCAAGATTAGATATGTTTCTAAAAGATATGCTATAGCTCAGACAGAAGTTATGGACTTGAAGCAGAAGTTCTAGGATGATCTTCTATGGCTTATAGTTAGCAGGTCAGACTAGATAATCATAATGGTCCCTCATGGCTTTAAAATGTATCAATCTGCTCCTGAAACAATAAATATAACAGTGCTTAAAATGAGTTAACTAAAACCTTTACAAGTTTTACATCAGTGGTGATTGTGTTCAATATGATCAGTCAGTATCACTAGCAATTTTTGCATCATAGCAAATCTTAAAAATCATTCCATTTAGAGATAGTTCTATTTAGAAATCCTATTTTCTGTATTTCACTTCTCTTTTGTTTCATTAGGGACCTTTTTATGAAAATGGGATATTTGTGCTTAGGCATTCATCTCTTCCTTCAGCGTATTCCTCAATTAAATTCATAATATTCTAATTGTGACATTAGACTTAGGTTTTGTGCAGATAATTTTGATGTCACAGAAAATTTTGACTTCAGGTGAGCAACAAACAGTTGGAGTCAATGAAGTCCCAGACAATAAAGCTCCTGTTTTCATGCTAATGCCCCTACTAGTGAGAAACATTCACATCAGCAGAATTGTCTCTAAGTAAAAAGTTTTCCATGAGGTGCCAGTGACGCTTCCATGAATCCAGTTAAACAAAATACATGTGCATTAGTTTATTTCAAAGAAATAATGAGGGACCCTTTGTCGGTCTTAGAATAAGCGTAGGGCTGGTCATTATACAATAAATTGGCTCCATCTTGTGGGATTCAAGAGTCTTGCAACTTTCTGTGCAATGTATAATATTAAACCGGTAACTGGAAAAAAAAATATCTATACTGTTAAAGCTGTCAGCAGCTCATAAAGTTCAAAACATTGTGGCCCTTAATGATGCGGTGTTCTACAAATTAGATAATTCTTTAAGATTAATTATCCCTAACCTGTTCATATATTCCTAGTGAACACTCCTGTTAGCATCAGTGGGAACTAAAGGTGGGATTTTATTGACTTTAATGAGATCAGAATTAGGCCACACTCTGGGGGGGAAAAAAATCTCTAATTGCATGTTAGGATATCAGGATCAACCATTTGTATGCTTCCATATTCAACAAAAGGCTTTAACTGATAATCCTTTATAGGATAATGACTGTAACCATTTACTGCCTCCTGAGCACCCCCTCATGACTAGGGTTGCCTCTTTGGCCATTCCACCTCTATTTTCCCTTCATCTGGACCCTGTAAGAATTCAGTTTCCAGTAACTGTCTAAGCTCAAACCCTTTAATTCACTCTCCTGCAGTTCTCCTCAGGTTGGCACTAGAGTTTGTAAAATACAGAACTCAAAAGTCCAAAAACAAACATGTTTCAGCTCAACTTCCCTTCTTAAACTCCCACTCACAGGCTTTATCTGGCTAGTGTTCTACAGGAACCAAACGTGTTCTTCATAGCTGCTCTTTCCACCTTCTCCACATAAACTCCTCTTTTCTGAATTTACTGCCAGACGTCCTGGCTCTAGCAATCTCAGCTACTCTCTCTCTTAGCCACACCCAGGGGTGAAAGTGAGCCGGTACTGGCCAGTACGGCATACCGGGAAGAACCCGCACCGGCCCATATGCAGCCCACATTAAAGCGTGGCCGCAGCAGCGGCATCCGGAGCCCCGGGCCCTTTAAATCGCTACTGGAGCGCCAAGTGGCCTGTAAGAGCGGGTGCTGATCCTCAGCCCCGCCCCTTCTGCCCGAGGCCCTGGCCGAGGCCCAGTACCGGTAAGTGTCTGGAGTTACTTTTACCCCTGGCCACACCCCTCCCTGCAGCTTCCTGTTGCCCTTTATATTCGAATCACCAGATTCCTCGCAGGTGGGGCTCATCTTGTGATCAGGCTAACTTAGCCCCAGGCACTCCAGACCATGGGCAAGCCATCCTGTTACAATGATATATCAGGGCCCTAAACATTTAAGGTTCACAACCATCCCAGCTTCACCAGAGCTCTCATGATCTGAAGGATGTTTCACATCCCTTCATGATTAACGTTAATATTTTTACAGCATTCAAAAATGAGTTCGGTGCTTTTTAGAAATATTTCTTAAAAGTCAAGATTCCTGGCCAGGAGGGCTTGAAATATAGTTTTATATATCAGACCTTTACATTAAAGGTGAGTTTTTACAAATGATGAACTCTAAAAGGTTATGGTTAGTGGCACACAATGGAAAACACTGGTGCATCAAATTAAGTCCATCATCCATTATACAATTGAACCTCTCTTCATCAGACGTTTAGATGCACACAGAATGCAGGGTGGGGGCCCCCAATGTGCAAGGCAGTCACTGTAAAAACAGTACCAACCAACCAGGCATGCTTTACACTGTATGAATGGTGTGATCTTATATCTATTGTAAGAGAGAACCCACCACAATCCTCAGTAAATTATTCTAATGATTAGTTTCCCTCACTGTTAAATTTGCACCTTATTTCTGCTCTGAATTTGTCTAGCTTTAACTTCCAGCCATTGGTCCTGATATACCTTTGTCTGCTAAATTGAAGACTCCTCTATTATCAGATTTCTGTTCTCCATGTAGGTACTCATAGGCTGTGATCAAGTCAACCCTCAACCTTCTCTTTGTTAAGCTAAATAGATTGATCTCCTTGAATCTTTTTCTAAAAGACATGTTTTCCAATCCTTTAATCATTCTCATGGGTCTTCTCTGAACCCTTTCCAATTTTTCATCATCCTTCTTGAAGTATGGACACCAGGGCCAAACACAGAAGTAAGGCAATCTCCTTATCCCTATTTATACATCAAAGAATAATTTGCCCTTTTAGTCATAATATCACTCTTGGAACTAATGTTCAGCTAAATGTCCACCCTGACCCCCCAAATCTTTTTCAGAGTTACTGCTTCCCACGATACTGTCCCCCATCCTGTAAACATTTGGTCACATTGAAACACATTGTTTGCTGGCACCCAGTTTACCAAGTGATCCAGATAACCCTGTGTCAATGAACTGTCCTCTTCATTATTTACTACTCCCCAATCTTTATGTCATCTTTATCAGTAATTATTTTGTTTTCTTCCAAGTTATTGATAAAACTGCTAAATAGCATAGCGTCAAAAACCAATCTCTGTAGGACTCCTGGAGAAACACACCGGTTTAATGAGGATTCCCTGTTTACAATTACATTTTGAAACCTATCACTTAGCTAGTTTTTAATCCATTTAATGTGTACCATTGTTGATTTTGTATTCTTCTAGTTTCTTAATCAAAATGTCATCAGTACCAAGTCAAGCACCTAACAGAAGTTTAAGTATATCACATCAATACTCTTACCTTTATCAACCAAGCTCATACTCTCAAAACAAAAAAAAATAGATTAGTCTGACAGGTCTATTTTCTATAACGCCATTGTATTCTTTAACTCTGTGTAAATTGAGTCCTATATCAGCCATTCCATTATTTTGCCAGAGATCAATATCAGACTGACAGGCCTATAATTAACTGGATCATCCCATTTGCCTGTTTAAATATTAGCACAACAATAGCTTTCTTCCAGTGCTCTGGAACTTTCCCACTGTTCCAAGACTTATTGAAAATCCACAGTAATGGTCCAATGAGCTCCTTAGACAATTTTAAATCAGCAGGCCCAGCTAACTTGCATCCAGGAGTTTAAAAAAAAAAATCTCACTTTAATAGTTGCTATTTAACATCCTCCTTTAGTTACTGTTGGAATGGAAACTATTTAATAGTCATATGATATGACTACATCATTTTTTTCTCCCCAAACACAGAACAGAAATATTTATTAAACATTTCTGCCCTTTCTGCATTGTTATTGGCAATTCTACTATTCCCATGTAATAATGGACCAGTACTGTTTTTAGGATTCCTTTTCTTCCTAATATACTTAAATTCCTTCTTGTCCATAACTTTGCTGTCCACAGATTTTGCCTTTTGTCCTTTTGCTTACCTTATCAATTTACTTCAGCTCCTAGCTTCCAATTTATATTCACTGCTATTAGTCACCTCTTTTTCTCATTTGTTATATATTTTTATTTTTTATAGCTGTTGTCACTTCCTCTCTAAACCAGTCAGGTTTTTTAACCACCATAATCTTCCTGCTCAGTTGTGCCTTTTTGTAAATGTAGTAAAACCTTCTTGAACAGTTTCAAGTTTTCTCCCCGCTGATTTGTCTCTTAATTGTTTTCAGTTTTGTGAAACTGGTCCTTGTAAAAACACCAAGTACATATATTACGGTTTGGAATTTATTGTGCTTACACATAACAAATATAGCCAAGTCATGATCACTTACACCTAAGCATCCTCTGATTTTTACGTCTGTGATCAATTCCTCTTTATCTGTCAAGAGGTGGTCTAATATATATTGCCCCATGTTGGATGCAACAATTTTTGAGTTAGGAAACGGTCATCTATAATTTTTATAAATTCCAAGGATGTTTTAGTACTGGTGGCATGAGACCTCCAGCATGTATCGCTCAGATTGAAGTCCTTCATGATTATGCAGCTTTTTTCCTGTCTTATAGATAATTGCCTATAGAGCTGGTCATCCTGTTTTCTAGTGTGATTTGATGGCTTGCAGCTCTGCTTCTATTGTTCCTAGATCCTTCCTTTTGTTCGTTTGTTTCCTGTACTTTTCTAAGCAAAAGAACTTTGTTTCACCTTAGCTGATGACAGCACTCATAAAAAGGTGAGGTTCCAGCTCCCCAGAGTATACCATCCTAAGCAACTCTTAGTTTTTCTTGTTGATAACACATTTCAGATCTTGTAGACAGTTTTTATTTGTTGTACTGTACCAGTCTGTCATCTTATATTGTAAACTTTTTGCAACAGGGACCATCCTTTTGTTATGTTTATATACTACCCGCCTGTAATGGGGTCGCACTCACCTCTCACAAGTGCCCTCTGGCCAAGTGCATGTGCCTGCACTCTCTCTCTCTCTTTGTGGTGGGTCTTCGGTGACTCAACCCTCTGGCCAAGTCACACACAGCTGGTGTAATAAAAGCAAAGCAAAACCCCTTCTGGGGTACAAGCCCAACAGGGGTCTCTCTCAGTACCCTCTGTAATGTCTCCCACAAGTTGTCCCTGCTCCAGGATAGGGTAGTGCCCCAGGGCTCCCTCCCTGGCGATAAAGTCTTCACTCTCTTAGGGCCTTTCCGTTAAGGTGACCAGATGTCCTGATTTTAAAGGGACAGTTCCAATATTTGGGGCTTTTTCTTATATAGGCTCCTATTACCCCCCCCCGGTCCCGATTTTTCACACTTGCTGTCTGGTCACCCTACTTTCCGTCCACAACTCTCCAGCTGGGCTGTTGCAGTTTATTTACTTGCCCTGGGATGCCTCAGTGTCCAGGCCACTTCCCCCAATGGTTAATGGGGATGGGAGGGACCAAGGCCCATCCACTATTCCAGGTGCCAACCCAAGGACCCTGTAGATAGCAGCTGTCCACTGTGTCCCTTTATCTAAGTCCCACTACTGTTCTAATTGCTTGGGCCACTTCCCCGCAGCCCTGTGCCATCTTCACCCTTACTTTAGGGCCTTGTCCTGATGGAGTCCCCGCAACCCACTAAGGACTCCTTCTCACTCTCCCCAGCTTCTGGCAGGACTACCTCATCCAAGGTACTGCAGATCCCTCAGCCATCCACACACCATCCAGCTCTAGCAAGGAACTCCCCCACTCTGGCCCTGCAGCTCTTTTTATACTAGTCTGTTGGGCCCTGATTGGCTGCTTCCCTCACAGCCACTCTAGGCAGCTTGGAGGACCGCTTTACTGCCCTTTTCTGGGGTGGGGTGTGGCAGGGCCTAGTCCACCCCATCACACCGCCCAATGGGGTTGAGATCTCAAATGACACCACAACAAATAATTATAATATATTTCATTACTCATAACATACCCAACTTTTACATAATTTCTTCTTTGAGTCTTTTCTTATAAATTAATTCCTACTGCCCTTAAATAATTTTTGTTGCTATTCTCTGAATTCCCTCCAATTTGTCAACCTCTTTCTGGTATTGAGAAGTATAGTGTTGCAGGCGCAATCCCACCTGAATCATAAACTGCACAGTAGGATTGTTATTCCTGTAGTCTGTGACATAATTTCTCTTCATATGAAAACCACATTCACAGTGGAGTGTTTTGTACCATCATATTGCTGTTCACCATCACCACTTTGTCATTACTGTGCTCTAGATTTGTCCTTCCCATTGAATAGCTGAGTTCCCACTCCACAAAATATTTTAGTTTGCATTTTTCCAGGATGAATTTTATTTTAGTATTTCCATCCCATACTGATAACTTTTCAGGTCCCTTTATATTAGTTGACTTTAATGGGAATTTTGCTTGAGTCCAGATTATAGAATTAGATCTTGTTTGGAATACCTCCCACTTTTGCACTAGACTTTGACTTGGATAATAAATGCTCCCACACAGGAGAATAAGACGGAGTTTGAAAACCTCTTACACCCCCTTAACTGGTTAACCAGACCTTAAATTGAAGTGCACAGGTGCATAATCTATGCCCATTTACCTAAGGCAGGTTTGGATGGAGGGGCTGGTAATTGGCAAAGCCTTAACTCCATTCCCTAATGCACCAGCCAGCACAGAGTGTCAAAATTTGCTGCTGGTATAGGCCAAAAGTAAAGTGCTGCCCAGCCAGAGTAACGAGAAAAAAGAGAGGGAGATGAACCGCAAAGGTTCAATGTCTCTTAGAGCTATTCCTGAAATGTAACCATTCAATAATCAGCCCTCACACAAAGCTGGGCCTAAAGACAAAATCTAGCCCTCAGTGTCACCTGCAAAATAAATGTACTATTTATAATATGAATAACGTCACATTTATAATAGTACTATCCATCAAACAATCTCCAAATACTTATCTCATCTTCCAGACCATTAATAAAAAAGTTAAATAAAATAAAGCCTTAATCCCGCTCCTGGAGATCCCAGCAGACCTCTCCATTTATTTGTTACATTGTCATTTATCATTCAGTCCTTTATTTATGGCTTTTCAGACAGATTTTTGGTGTCTTTATGACAGTGTTTCTCTCCATACCAAGAAAAGTAGGCCTCTAGTCTCTTCATTGATAGTGCCAAAAGTGAGGCTCACTTATTTTATTTTATTTTCCCAATAGACTATTGCAAAAACACTGAAGATTATATGTGAGGTTTTATCCAGTGATTATGACAGTGGACCTCCACGTATTCCTTTTAGCACTTTCCAGTTTCTCTACACATACATTGCTGAAGTGGACGGGGAGATTTCAGCATCCCATGTCAGCCGAATGCTGAATTACATTGAACAGGAGGTGTAAGTAAATCTCTGTCAACTGTCAACCACAGTTAAAGCTTCCTTCATCAGACGCATGTATTTATGCTGTAGTTATTAAACTGCAGTAAGGATGGAGAAACAAACGAGGAAGGGAGACAGTAGAAAAGAGAGGCAGAAGGTAGAGAGAGAGAAAGAAGTGAAGTGAAAGGAAGAAGTGAAAATAGTAGCAGTCATAGAGAAAGAATTGTTAAAATGAGGGAGTGAAAGTTAATTATGAGGGAGCAATAAAGACCAATAATAATGGGGGAGTGAAGAGACAGGAAAGAGGAGGAATCATTATTATTTATTGTATAGCACCCAAAGGTGTGCTAAATGCTTCAAAGGAGACAAAGAAAGATGTTGTCCCGGCACCAAATTATTTCAGTCCAAAGAAAAGCACAGAGTTCAAATGGCAGAGTCCTAAGGATTGTTACCATTTATTATTTATATAGAACTAAACAAGTAACAAGCCCCTGTCCCAGATAGCTTACACTCTAAGGGGCAGATCCTCAGCTAGAAAAACTGGCTTTGACAATTTATACCAGGTGAAGCTCTGCCCCTAAAGTTACAACAGTGCAATATAGCTCAATAGAGTAAAACAAATATGCCCAGAATGACAAATGGTCATTATAGTAAATGGTATAACAATATAACATTATAGAAAATGCTTCATGGATTGTTAGGTGTATTTTGAAAAAGGGAAGCATCTTGATGTAAATAAATTAAAAACTTGTTCCAAGTGTACAGGATGCCATGGGAAAAGTCATGATCTGGGATGGATGAAAGAGACAAAGGATTCCATCCAACTCCCACTAAAGTCAATGCAAATGTTTTCATTGACTTCAACTGGAGTAGGAGGAGGGCCAAAGAGCACAGTTTGGAGAGAAGAGAAGTTTGACTACAGCACAGGGAGCAGAGATTGGGTGAACATAATTAGTATTATGTTTTCTCTTACAACTATAATGAAAATCCAGGTCTCAATGAATTTAATATATATTCCATTTTTTATGCAGCATTGGACCTGATGGCCTAATCAAGGTGAATGATTTTACCCAGAATCCACGGGTCAGACTGGAATAGTGGCACAGCTTATCAAGTACTTTGATAGGAAAATGAAGAAACGTGCTTCAAAATAATGGTTACTATTAGGCCTTTCACTGTCTTTTTTCTTGTTTCTATCAATAAACAATTTGGCCAAGAAGTCAATCACAAAGTGTGAGTGTGGATTAAGAGACTGTCAGTGGAATGGAACATTGTCACAGGTTAATGATTAGAGCTGGTCAATTTTGTATTTTATTTATTTATTTATTGTGCTGAAAGTTTTCCCTTTGAAAAATACAGTTTTATTGAAATAAATTTTTCATCAGAATATGTCAATTACAACAAAAACATTTTGCAGAAAATTTCTAAACAAAAATTCTCATTTTGAATTGATGTTTTCATATGAAAAAATGTTCATTTTGTTTCCATTTAAAATGCCATTTGGTTTCAGTTTTCGGTTTAAAAAAAGACATACATAAGATCTTAATCAAATTAATTCAAAACTTCCCATGGGAAAACTGAAATGTTTTTGAGCAAAAATTGAAAGATTTTCATTCAAAATTTCTTGCAGGAAAACATTCCAGTTTTCCAACCAGTGATTGGAAACTAATGATTTTCTGCTGCCAAGTAAAGCCAATGAGAACCTTATGGAAAATTATCCTGTGACAGGGATATGGTGTTATAGCAGTATCTCATCTAATATCAGTGCTCCTGACAGGGAGCATGTCAGTGCTCCTGACAAAGAGCTAGATCACTCCTGAAAGAGGTGAAGCAGTACCACCACAGTGCAAGCACCAGGCAACATTCTGCCTTTCCTGCACTCCCCAGAAACACACCCACTATTACACTCTTTGTGGATACAGCTTACTCCATCGTATGAGATTGGCTCCACTCCGTGGGCTGGGGCAAAGTGGAGAACAGCGACAAGCTCGGCCTCTTCGCCATAACTACTCATCGTATTTAGGGTATTGTATACTCCTGATGGACTACAGAGACCAATCCTTGAGCTCCCCATATAGGAGGGACAGTAATTTTGTCTGCCTTTTATGCAAGGCCATGAAAAGGGAATGAGAAAGGCTTCTTCTGTCCTAGCCCATTTGTGCAAAATGACCACAGAATCTGTCTCTATGTTTTCTGATCCTGCTCCTTAAGTTAATTAAAGTTTTGCCATAGGAGCTGGGCCTAAACTATTATTGACCTTCTGTACCCAAATTGACTTACAGAACAAAACTATTGTGTATTCAGAAAACAGCTTAGATACTGAAGTGCAGCTTATTTAAAGGTCTTTTTAAAGTTGGTTTGACTGCTTGAGTGTTCTGTTTGTGTTAATTTTATCTCTAAAGAATGGTCAGCTACCCACATACTATCTTGGCTAGGAGATTCAATATAAAGTATTTTAATTTAAACTGGAAATATACATATATTTTTCTTTTAGTACCACCCGCCTTTAAGGCCTCATGCTCCAGCCTAAATCCTCTGGCCAAAGAAGACGGGACTGGGCCTTCTCATAAGTCTTTCAATATTATCCCTGACTTGATCATAGAGGACACTGTTGAGTAAGAGAGGGGCACTTTTTTCCCCCCCAGGAGTGATTATACTGGCTTTATAGTACTCCGTTTCTGCAAAGAACAAGAAATTACAGTTGAGACTCATCAAGGGCATAGCTGACTTGATCTTCTTTCTGGAGATGAGTTAGAACATCCAGCAAAGACTGGACCAAATATAAGCAAACATTTGTTATCAGTTATGAATGTGTGAGGTAACGATATATTACTTGATTATTTATAAAATCTCATGATTTTAGGGGTCTGTTTCATGATTTTTGATCACTTGTGGTTGGCAATACTGTAACTTCTAGTCACATCACCTCTTTCTATTCTCCTCACTCACTTTCAATTTTAAAAAGAAATCTGGTTGCATATGTCTCTTCTGCTAATATGCATTGTAGAATACATCTCTGAAAATCATTCTAAATGAAGGGGGGGAAGAGGAAGCTGTTGTTTGTTTTTAAATAATTTAGATTAGTTCTTTCTTTAATTATTCAAGCCTTTGCACTCATGGCCATCAATGATCAGTTTGGTGGACGCTCACCCTCATGTCGAGTAGTAGTTTGGGGACTTAAAGCATCTCAGAGAAATAGTTGCACCATAAGGTACTTGACTTTAGTTTGATAATTGCCCATCATCTTCTGTGAACATTCTCATCTTGTTCTTTGCTTTTTCTCCCTTTAGCACCTATGACTGGCAAGGTGTTAACAGGCCCATGAATGGTCCCTTGAAATATGTGTTAAGTACTTAAAGTAAACAATCTGTTCCACCTTGTATTTTTCTGTGACACTCTGAGTACATTTCCCAGATCTGAAGAAGAGCTCTGTGTAAGCTTGAAAGCTTGTCTTTCTCACCAATAGAAGTTGGCCCAATACAAGATATTACCTCACCCACCTTGTCTCTCTCTCATATTCAATTTGCGATCCGCTATAATCCGCAAATCCTTTTCAGAAGTACTATCATCTCGCCAGTTATTCCCCATTTTGTAATTGTGCACTTGATTTTTCCTTCCTATGTGAAGTACTTTGTACTTATCTTTAATGAATTGCATATTGTTGATTTCAAAGCAATTCTCCAATCTGTCAAGGTCATTTTGAATTCAAATTCTGTCCTCCAGTGCTTGCAACCACTCCCAGCTTGGTGTCATCTGCAAATTTTATAAGCATACTCTCCTCTCCATTATACAAGTTATTAATTAAAATACTGAATAGTATTGGAGCTAGGACTGACCTCTGGGGGATCTTACTAGATACACCCTCCCAGTTTGACAGTAAACCATTAATAACTACTCTTTGAGTAAGATATTTCAGTCAGTTGTGCGCTCACCTTATAGTAATTTCATGTAGACCACATTTCCCCAGTTTGCTTATGAAACTGTTGCATGGGACTGTGTCAAAAGCCTTACTAAAATCAAGGCATAACACATCTCCTGCTTCCCCCCAACTACTAGGCCAGTAACTCTGTCCAGGAAGGAAATTTGGTTGGTTTGGCATGATTTGTTCTTGACAAATCCATGCTGACTATTCCTTATAACTCTATTATCCTCTCTGTGCTTACAAATTGATTGTTTAATAATTTCTTCTAGTGTCTTTTCAGATATTGAAGTTAGACTGACTGGTCTATAATTTCCTGGATCCTCTTTGTTCCCCTTTTTTAAGGGAAGTATTATGTTTCCCCTTCTCCACTCCTCTGAGACCTCACCCATCCCCATGAATTCTCAAAGATAATTGCTAATGGTTCTGAGATTGCTTCAGCTGGTTCCTTAAGTACTCTTAATTCCCTGAAGTCCTGATGCTACTGTGAAGCTCACTTTCTATTTTTTTCTATACACCACGTTCATCACCATAGTAGCCAAGTGCCTTCCAGTAGTGAATTAAGCAATGTGACTACACATCTGTCACATGTTGTTTGTTCTCTCATCTTCTCCCCACGGTAAGAAGCGTATGCAATGAAGTGTATTTTTTTGATAGAGTATAGAGTATTTTTTTTAAAATATACATGTTACTATGCATTTGTATTAGAAAAGTCAAGGTCAAATAAATGCATCTTTCACTTGGAGAAGAAGGTGGTGAGGTTTGTGATGGTCCCTAGTTCCTGAGAGAATTTGTTTCACAGTCCCAGAACTGCACAGCTGTTTTGTCTGGTAGAAGCAACTGTTACACTGTCCCATTTACAATTGTGAATGGACCATAGAAATGGTATGAATATGTATTTGTCTTACTATAATTTCATTTTCCTGAGTGGGGCAGCATATCAATTGTAAAACCATCAGTGCCAGGCCTACCTTACAAGGCCATCAATGCCATTCCCTAAAAGGATCCTCCCTTACCAGCATCTAGGATCTCCTAGGAGGTCAATGCCCCTCTCTTCCCTTTTCCATTCTCAGCTACTGTTTTAAATGTATCTACTGATCTTTCAATTTTTGTAAAAATATTTGATTGCAATTTCACTGTAACCTCTATTCCACTAGGTGGCACTTGTTGTCTACATAAGGAGCCTGTAGCCTTCAGTTTATGGTGTTGCCCAAGTAAATCATCTGTTCAGTGGCAATAAATAACTGATGACATCAGATTTTATATTTATTGCACAGTCCTTCCATCTCTCATGAAAATGCATACACATTGGGTAACATCCTGCATCTCAATAGATATTAATTATATAGTTCTGTGTTTCTCAATCTTTTCAGGTTGGCAACCCTTTATTCAAAGTAAACAAAATATCACAACTCTCTACCTTACATTTACTATAAAAGTAAGAATAAAAAAAGTATCAAGGATAACAATAGTAACCCTATATAATTTATTTGTTTGTATATGTCTGTGTAGGTTGACAGAGCATACTTGACTTTGAAATGTAAGGTGTGTGACCAATGGGGAAGTGAGATTTTTCTTTGCTTTAGATTGTAATAGAATTTGTAAGGCTTTCAATTAATTGCAATTAACTCAAGCAATTAACTCAACACAAATTAACTTGATTTAAAAAATTAACCGTGATTAATCACAGTTTTAATTGCACTGTTAAACAATAACAGAATACCAATTTAAATTTATTATAAATATTTGGCTATTTTTCTACATTTTCAAATATATTGATTTCAATTACAATGCAGAATACAAAGTATACAGGTATCACTTTATATTATTATTTGTATTACAAATATTTGTACTGTAAAGAAGATAAACAAAAGAAATAGTATTTTTCAATTCACCTCATACAAGTACTGTAGTGCAATCTCTATTCTGAAAGTGCAATTTATAAAACTTTAGAGCCTACAAGTCCTCTTAAGCCTACTTCTTGTTCAGCCAATCGCTAAGACAAACAAGTTTGTTTACATTTGCAGGAGATAATGCTGCCTGCTTCTTATTTACACCACCTGAAAATGAGAAAAGATATATGCATGGCACTGTTGTAGCCAGCATTGCAAGGTATTTATGTGCCGGATAAGCTAAATGTTTGTATGCCCCTTCATACTTTGATGAGTAGATTGCACTTTTTTACAGTGCAAATATTTGTAATGAAAAATAATAATATAAAGTGAGCACTCTACACTTTGTATTCTGTGTCGTAATTAAAATCAATATATTTGAAAATGTAGGAAAACATCCAAAATATTTATAATAAATTTAAAATGGTATTCTATTGTTTAACAGTGTGAATAAAAATGCAATTAATTGTGATTAATTTTTTTAATCTCACAATTCTTTTTCCGGTTGACAGCCCTAAAAATTTGCAATGGCTCACATCTGTCCGATTGCCTTTTGTGACACCCCCCAACAGCTTGCAATCCACCAGCTGAGAAAAATTGATAGCTCATCATGCTCTGATGTGTCTCCTGCACCACAAGGTAAAACAACTGCTATTTGCCAGAAGCTGGGAATGAGCGACAAAGAACTGATCGCTTAATGATTGCCTGTTCTGTTCATTCCCTCTGGGGCACCTAACATTGGCCACTGTCCGAACACAGGATAGAGGGCTAGATGGACCTTTGGTCTCACCCAGTATGTTATGTTCTAACAGTTGGTCACAAATCTTGAACGACTTTCCCCCCAACATTGGTTACACTTTACTGTGACTGCAAAGAAGTATCAGTTCAACAGTGGGGCCTGTTCAAGAGAAAGTAACAATGTCCTTGTTAAAAGAAAAGGAGTACTTGTGGTACCTTAGAGACTAACCAGTTTATTTGAGCATAAGCTTTCCTGAGCTACAGCTCACTTCATCGGATGCATGCAGTGGAAAATACAGTGGGGAGATTTATATACACACAGACCATGAAAAAATGGGTGTTTATCATACACATTGTAAGGAGAGTGATCACTTAAGATGAGCTATTACCAGCAGGAGAGTGGGATGCGGGGAGAGAAAACCTTTTGAAGTGATAATCAAGGTAGGCCATTTCCAGCACATTTCCAGGAGTTAACAAGAACTCCTGAGAAACCTTGGGGGGGTGGGGGGGAAGGGAGGAATAAACAAGGGGAAATAGTTTTACTTTGTATAGTGACTCAACCGCTCCCAGTCTCTATTCAAGCCTAAATTAATTGTATCCAATCTGCAAATTAATTCCAATTCAGCAGTCTCTCCTTGGAGTCTGTTTTCGAAGGTTTTTTTGTTGTCCTTGTTGTGAAAGCAACAGCCTGTCGCTTTCGCTGCAATTTACTAGGCGGGAAAGCTGCGCAGGGGCGGGACATTCCAGGAGGTCGAGTGGGGCGCTGTGGGGTAATCTCCGAAAGGGGCGCCAGGAGCTGGGGATGTGGGGCTCAGGGGCCCAGTGACCTGAGGGGACCCGGAGCGGTTTAGCATTATGTGGTGAGGCAGCTCTGACTCAGAGGCCGTGTGGACCGGGCTCTGAGGACCCTGCACAACAGGCAGCGAGCGATCTGGTGACGCTCCCGCCGACTGAGTGAGAGAGCGAGCTGCTCTCTGACTTGGCCGGTTAGCCCGGCTTCTCTCTTACTATTGGTTCGCTGGGCCGTGGCCTCCACCAATCCTGGCCCTGGTTTTCTGACTCCGCCCTATTCCGCAGCCCGCTCCGGCTGCCGCCGGCGCCGGGCACGGAGGGAGGGAGCCGGAAGAGGCGGGGCTGAGAGGATGACGGCTCCTCCCCTGCCGCGGCAGCCGTTGGGCCTGTCAGGCAAGTCGAGCTCGGATTGGCCGCGCGGTTCTGCTCTGGGGGATGGCTCGGTAGCTCCTCCCCCAGGCCGGGGACGGATGGACGGAGCGATGGCGAGGCCGGGCACCCTCCGGCATCACAAGGTACCAGCCGTGGGGGGCCGAGCGCTGGGGGTTGGGGTTGGGGTTGGGGTTGGGTCTCCCCTGGAGGTTGGGGGCTGGGCGCGGTGTATTCTCGCTCTGGGATCCTGAGGGGAAGGACTGTTATGGGGGGACTGGGCGCCTTCAGCGGCGGTTTAGGGTCGCTTTCTCTGCGGGTTGAGGGCACTGGGCATCTGGGGCAGGGAATGGAGGGCGTCTCGTTTTCGGGGCTCCTGGGGGCTTGGAGGGGACGGGGTGGGCTCCCAGGTCAGGGGGTGGGGCCTTTCCTCTGGGAGTTACTAGGGGTGGGGGGTTGGGAGGTGACTGGGCTCACGGGTCAGGGGAACTCTCCTCTGGGGGTCACTATGGCTGTGGGGGGTTTGAGAGGTGACTGGGCTCATGGGTTGAGGGGGCTCTCTGGGGGACACTCACGGAGGTGACTGAGCTCATGGGGGCTCTTTGCTGGGGGTCACTCTGGGGGTTAGGAGGTAACTGGCCTCACAGGTCAGAGGAGTCACTAGAGATTTGGGGGAGGAGTCGGGAGGTGACTGGGCTCTCCGGTTGAGGGTTGTCCTCTGGGGGACACTAGGGATGTGTGGGGAGGGTTGGCAGCTGTCTGGCCCCACGGATCATGGCAGGTGCTCTGGGGGACACTAGGGATGTGGCAGGGGATGGGTTGGGAGGTGACTGGGCTAACAGGTCAGGAAGGTTCTCCTCTGGGGGACACTCAGGTGGGAGGATTTGGGAGGAGACTGGGATCATAGGTTGGGGGAGCTCTCCCCTGGGGGAGTTGTCAGGTGACTGGGGACACTAATGGGGGGTGGGGGAATTGGCAGGTGCCATCTCACAGTTCCGGGGCTCTCTTCTGCAGGGGTTGCAGGTGACTGGACTCATAAGTCAGGGGAACTCTTCTCTAGGGATTACTAAAGGCAGGTGTTACTGGGAGCCTAGATGAGGGATGCAGGACTCCACGCTTGTGAGTGCATGGGTGACTGAGCCTCTCCAGGAATAGTGCTTAGGTGACTCTTTGGAGCTCCCCTGGTTGGTGGGGCTGGTGTCACTTCCCCCTACCCCTACCCTATTACCTGTTGTATTCAGTTCCTGCACAGGTGACTGCCAACAGCTGCTTTGCTTCATCTCTTGTTGGGGGTTGATTCCCAAAGTACATTTCCCTGCCTTGTGATCTGTGATATTGCAAAGTGTTACAACAGGACATCTGAAGTCTCCTTCCAACTTACTTGGGCTCTCAATCATTTAGATTCTCCCATTTTTGAGAGCCCGGGGTTGCTATCTGCCTATTTCAGAGTAGCAGCCGTGTTAGTCTGTATTCGCAAAAAGAAAAGGAGTACTAGGTGCCACTAGTACTCCCTTTTCTATCTGCCTATTTGTGTCAGTCTTAAGGGGACAGAACTGTGTGAACAACATTCCCGTGTTCACATCACTAATTTGCCCAGTGATGTTGGATTTTTGTATCCTAACATGAAGACATGTTGTCATGACATCACATTGCTCTATGAAACTTGAGACATATTTGGGAGGAGAGGCAGATCTATGAAGATCAAGGGTAGTGTTGTGAATTTTGGGATGGGCTTCAGCCCTTGTGTGCATAATCCATATTTGTTGTAGGCCTGATCCTGCAATCTTTATGCCAGTACCCTCATTGAGGTCAGTGAAATTATTTACATGAGTACCCCACACACACACACACACAATTAGGCCCTTGCTTGAAGTGGTCTTCTGCTATTAAATATTTCAGCTGCAAATATTTGAGCCATGGCAGCAGCTTATTGGTAAAAACTAGTGCTGTGCATTCAGTTGGAAAGAAGTGAATACTTTCTCCTTTGCAATATATTATAAAGCTCTTCACAGTCATGTTATATCACACCTTAAGCCTGTTACTGGTCTGGGTCTGAACTCTTATGAAAAGTCTATGGGATTTTTAACACATGCAAGTAGTCAGGCCCTCAATTTTACAATATCCACTAGCACCAATCTAAGGTATTGGTTCAGTACTGTCTTGCAGAGAAATGTTTTGGGGAATTACCAGCACTACTTTCTGTACCACTCTGGGTTTTTCATTGATGTCTCCCATTAAAGAATGAACTTGGCCTGATTTAGCTAAACTTGTGAAATTTGACATATCAAAAGAAGATAAGGCTGTAGGCTATAGACAGTGACAGTGGTGCTAGAGGAAAGTGGAAGGGCTGTACTGAAATAATTTCTGTCCACAAAACAAACTGATATGTGTCTACATGTAAACACTGACCCTGTAGTTTATATGTGGGTGGACTGCTGCATCTGCACAGAGTGTCATGAAGTCAGTGAAGCTCCATGCATTCAGGACTCTACCTGTGCATTGTAAATTGCAGGATTGAGGCTCAGGCCTGGTCTACGCTATGGGGTTAGGTCGAATTTAGCCACGTTAGGTCGATTTAAAAATGACTGCGTCCACACAATCAACCGCGTTCCGTCAACCTCTAAAGGGCTCTTAAAATCAACTTCTGTACTCCTCCCCGACGAGGGGAGTAGCGCTAAAATCGACCTTGCTGGGTCAAATTTGGGGTAGTGCGGACACAAATCGACGGTATTGGCCTCCAGGAGCTATCCCAGAGTGCTCCATTGTGATCGCTTGGGACAGCACTTTGAACTCTGATGCACTAGCCAGGTACACAGGAAAAGCCCCGGGAACTTTTGAATTTCATTTCCTGTTTGGTCAGCATGGCAAACTCAGCAGCACAGGTGACCATGCAGTCCCCCCAGAATCGTAGAGCGTAGAATGTTTCTACGCTCCCCCTATCATCCCCGTCCCTGAGGTTATTGCAGATGAGAAGGCAAAAAAACCGCACTCGCGATGATGTGTTTTCCAAGCTCATGCAGTCCTCCCACACTGGTAGGACACAGCTTAATGCGTGGAGGCATTCAGTGGCAGAGGCCAGGAAAGAATTAAGTGAGTGCGAAGAGTGGAGGCAGGACGCGATGCTGAGGCTAATGGGGGAGCAAACGGACAAGATGAAGCATCTGTTGGAGCTTCAGGAAAGCCAACCAGAGCACAGACCCCCGCTGCATCCACTGTACAACTGCCTACCCTCCTCCCCATGTTCCATAGCCTCCTCACCCAGACGCCCAAGAACATGGAGGGAGAGGCTCCGGGCACCCAGCCACTCCACTCCAGAGGATGGCCCAAGCAACAGAAGGCTGTCATTCAAACAGTTTGATTTTTTTAGTGTGGCTACAATAAGCAATGTGGCCTTGTCCTTCCCTCTTCCCCTGCCCCACCCAGGCTACCGTGTCAGTTATCTCTTTTTTTTTTTTAATTAATAAAGAAAGAATGCATGGTTTCAAAACAATAGTTACTTTATTTCGAAGGGGAGGGGGACTGGTTTACAGGGAATTAAAATCAACAAAGGGGGCGGGTTTGCATCAAGGAGAAACACACACAACTGTCATACCGAAGCCTGGCCAGTCATGAAACTGGTTTTCAAAGCCTCTCTGAAGCGCAGCACGCCTTGCTGTGCTCTTCTAATCGCCCTGGTGTCTGGCTGCTCAAAATCGGACACCAGGCGATTTGCCTCAACCTCCCACCTCGCCATAAATGTCTTCCCCCTTACTCTCACAGATATTATGGAGCACACAGCAAGCAGCAACAACAATGGGAATGTTGGTTGCGCTGAGGTCTGACCTAGTCAGCCAACAGCGCCAGCGAGCTTTTAAACATCCAAAGGCACATTCTACCACCATTCTGCACTTGCTCAGCCTATAGTTGAACTGCTCCTTACTACTGTCCAGGCTTCATGAGCCATGGGAGCAAGAGGTAGGCTGGGGTAGGTGCGACCGTGTGGTCTGAATCTCTGTGAGATGAAACTTAAAGAAGAGAATGACCTGGAGTCTCTGGCTCCCATTTGGTGCTCTAAGAGGAGAATAACCATGTCTGTCCAGGCGCCCCAATCGACCTCACTGAGGTCTGCCAGGAACACCCAGGAGATGTACGACAGCTATCAATCTTACTGCACAATCTGCTGCGAAGATAAAGAGTTGTGCTTTATAGCAATGCAGTACCACGTCTGCCAGCAGCACCCAGGAGATGTACGGTGACGGTGAGCTAAGCGGGCTCCATGCTTGCCGTGGTATGGCGTCTACACGGGTAACCCGTGAAAAAAGGCACGAAACGATTTTCTGCCGTTGCTTTCACGGAGGGAGGGACAGAGGGATGGGGGCCTGACGACATGTACCCAAAACCACCCGCAACAATGTTTTTGCCCCATCTGGCATTGGGAGCTTAACCCAGAATTCCAGTGGGCAGTGGAGACTATGGGAACTCTGGGATAGCTACCCACAGTGCACTGCTCTGTAAGTTGATGCTAGCCACGATAGTGAAGATGCACTCTGCCGACTTAATGCACTTAGTGTGGACATACACAATCATAGAATCATAGAATATCAGGGTTGGAAGGGCCCTCAGGAGGTCATCTAGTCCAACCCCCTGCTCAAAGCAGGACCAATCCCCAATCAAATCATCCCAGCCAGGGCTTTGTCAAGCCTGACCTTAAAAACTTCCAAGGAAGGAGATTCTACCACCTCCCTAGGTAACGCATTCCAGTGTTTCATCACCCTCCTAGTGAAAAAGTTTTTCCTAATATCCAACCTAAACCTCCCCCACTGCAACTTGAGACCATTACTCCTTGTCCTTTCCTCTTCTACCACTGAGAATAGTCTAGAACCATCCTCTCTGGAACCACCTCTCAGGTAGTTGAAAGCAGCTATCAAATCCCCCCTCATTCTTCTCTTCTGCAGACTAAACAATCCCAGTTCCCTCAGCCTCTCCTCATAAGTCATGTGTTCCAGACCCCTAATCATTTTTGTTGCCCTTCGCTGGGCTCTCTCCAATTTATCCACATCCTTCTTGTAGTGTGGGGCCCAAAACTGGACACAGTACTCCAGATGAGGCCTCACCAATGTTGAATAGAGGGGAACGATCACGTCCCTCGATCTGCTCGCTATTCCCCTACTTATACATCCCAAAATGCCATTGGCCTTCTTGGCAACAAGGGCACACTGCTGACTCATATCCAGCTTTTCGTCCACTGTAACCCCTAGGTCCTTTTCCGCAGAACTGCTGCCCAGCCATTCGGTCCCTAGTCTGTAGCTGTGCATTGGATTCTTCCGTCCTAAGTGCAGGACCCTGCACTTATCCTTATTGAACCTCATCAGATTTCTTTTGGCCCAATCCTCCAATTTGTCTAGGTCCCTCTGTATCCTATCCCTGCCCTCCAGCGTATCTACCACTCCTCCCAGTTTAGTATCATCCGCAAATTTGCTGAGAGTGCAATCCACACCATCCTCCAGATCATTTATGAAGATATTGAACAAAACCGGCCCCAGGACCGACCCCTGGGGCACTCCACTTGACACCAGCTGCCAACTAGACATGGAGCCATTGATCACTACCCGTTGAGCCCGACAATGTAGCTAACTTTCTACCCACCTTATAGTGCATTCATCCAGCCCATACTTCTTTAACTTGCTGACAAGAATACTGTGGGAGACCGTGTCAAAAGCTTTGCTAAAGTCAAGAAACAATATATCCACTGCTTTCCCTTCATCCACAGAACCAGTAATCTCATCATAGAAGGCGATTAGATTAGTCAGGCATGACCTACCCTTGGTGAATCCATGCTGACTGTTCCTGATCACTTTCCTCTCGTCTAAGTGCTTCAGGATTGATTCCTTGAGGACCTGCTCCATGATTTTTCCAGGGACTGAGGTGAGGCTGACTGGCCTGTAGTTCCCAGGATCCTCCTTCTTCCCTTTTTTAAAGATTGGCACTACATTAGCCTTTTTCCAGTCATCTGGGACTTCCCCCGTTCGCCACGAGTTTTCAAAGATAATGGCCAATGGCTCTGCAATCACATCCGCCAATTCCTTTAGCACTCTCGGATGCAACTCGTCCGGCCCCATGGACTTGTGCACGTCCAGCTTTTCTAAATAGTCCCTAACCACCTCTTTCTCCACAGAGGGCTTGCCATCTACTCCCCATGTTGTGATGCCCAGCGCAGCAGTCTGGGAGCTGTCCTTGTTAGTGAAGACAGAGGCAAAAAAAGCATTGAGCACATTAGCTTTTTCCACATCCTCTGTCACTAGGTTGCCTCCCTCATTCAGTATGGGGCCCACACTTTCCTTGGCTTTCTTCTTGTTGCCAACATACCTGAAGAAACCCTTCTTGTTACTCTTGACATCTCTTGCTAGCTGCAGCTCCAGCTAGCTATAATCAGCTACAGCTATAATCGACTGTATAAAATCAGTTTCTAAAAATCGACTTCTATAAAATCGACCTGATTTCGTAGTGTAGACATACCCTCAGTGGTCTTTGCTGTGTTCCCCCTCATTCCTTAAAAAATGTAAATTAGCCTTTTTAGACTTTATTTATTGTCTCAGATTTAGCAGTCCAATGGTATTTGGTATACTTCTATTATATTGTAAAAATAATTGAAATTAAAATAATATTTATTGGTCTATATTTGTGTAATAATTCAACAGGTACTGTCTTCTGGAAGGCTAACAGGAGCAGCTAAGTTAGCAAGTGGAAAAAAACAGTAAGAATTTAATCATTAATACTGTCTAGTGGTGTACCTGTAAGCATTCAAAACAGCCATACAAATCAAAAGTCAGCAACTCTTTTCGTTTATTAAATGTCAGCAACTCTTTGCATTTATTAAATATTAAGTCCCAACTGAAAGATGCTGCAAGTGGCAGATCCTGCTGTCCTTGGACAGGCAAAACGTCCATTGAAGTTAGTGGGAGTTTGGACTGTACAACGACTAGAGGGAAGATTAACCCCTTTAGCAAACAACATGCCTTAGACTTCCATTTTGCATTTATGAAATATTAATTAAATTTCCCCCCTAGATTACTGAATGAATGTGGGGACTAGTTACATGTAAGCTTTCTGAGTAAGGGCCAGTCCTACCCTAACCTATGCTGGTAATGTCTGCTGCAGTTACTTGCTTATCTCATTACAGCATTTGGCTCTATTGTAAAGTGCAGCACATTGTGTATGTAGTTTTTTGTTATTATTTATAAGAGGAAGTAAACAGGGAATGTCTTTTTCAGGATTGGCTTAAGAAAAGCATGCAATTCTGATGTGGGCTCTGGCTACTCTCTCTATTCCAGCGACTCTGAGGATCAGGTAATTTGAGATGAATTGGCTCTCTTATACATGCAAATTAGAAATTAACTAAAATTACTGTAACATTAAATTCATTAGATAGAAACACAATACAATCTCTCAAATATAAATATAACAAATCAGTAAAAAAATTTCATTGATGGCATGTAAATAAATATGTGACTCAAACCCAGTCCAGAAATAACTGTGACTCAAACACTTTCCAAATAGGAACTTCTTGACTTTATTTCATTGCCCTTACTGGTTTTGTGTTACAATAAATCAGTGCCTGTATTCTCACTGCAACATTCTTTCTTCAGGTTGTAACTATACATAATGGGCTTGATCGCTGTGCAGCTTTACTGCAGGATATTTTGCAAAATGAGGCCACAGGTTGTACCTTATTGAAATTTTGAATTAAATTTTAGTTCCTGTAGGTCTCTTATTTATTTTGTTGAATGGCTTTTGTTTCAAATAACATTAGGAATGGAGACGGTAAATCGAAAACCAGGGAAAGTAACTTCTGTTAAGGCTACTATCAGGCCTATACTAGCCAAAGGAAATAGTTCAAAAAAGAAAGGACTGAAGAGAAATATTCTTGCTGCCCATATTCATAAAGAAATTGGTAAGCACTTGTCCTTGGTTTGGCCTTTACTTAAACAATGTTTTCATCCATAACTGTTTTATTTCCTCAATAAATACGTGTTCATTGTTACCTCATCTGCAGAATTAATTAATGTGGTTATAATATTGTGCAACTTTTATTTTGGTTTTAAACTCTGGTTTAATAAAATAAACTTACTATGGCTTGATTGTTTCTGTCAATTTTAATCAAATTAATCAATCCAGATGGGTTCATAGCATTTGATTCTTGATGTCAAGAATTTTCATGTAAGCATTTGTGTTAGTTTTCCTTTAGCACTACACAAACTTCAACTTTATTTTCTATAGTGCCGGTGTCAAATAGGAAAGCAGCCTCTTGTAATACACCTGCTGTTGACAAAGAGGGAGAACTTTCAAGCTCAGTACAAAATCAGCCTATTCAACCAATTCATGTGCCTTTTAATCAACACTCTCCTGTGATACATCAAAAACTGTGTGAGCATGTGCAAACCCAAATGTCTCTGATAACTGGCCAAGTTCCACCGAGCTGTAATGGAATTCCCACTGTACCTGCTTACCCTGTTTCAGATCCTGGTTAGTATGAATGTTATCGTATAGTTAGACACTATTTTGGGGGTTGTTTTTAGGTTTTTTTGCCAAGAAAAAAAATCTTTAAATTTAACAATGTTAGTTTTTGTGTGTTTGTTTCAGGATATCAAAGTGTTACAGCATTTAATTATCGTTTACCTACCTCCACACCAAGTCTGTCCCCGCAGCATTCGGCTAATCCTTTACTCATTCAGTCTGTAAGTACATGTGATTTAAACTATAAATAAACATTTAAGTTAGTGTTGTCATCTTTGTCTTATTCTGTGGCTTTCATTTCTACTGAAATCTATACACTTTCTTGGCCTTAATAGGAAATTTTCCGAAGGAAAAAGAAACTCAGTGCATTTTATGTCTCATAAAATCTGTGATGAAAGTATAGATATGGTGGTGCTTATAATATATTATGTGATGTAAAGGTGATTCACAAATATATTGTTAGCAAGCATTGCTACTTATATTGTGCCTGCAGTAGACTCCAAAAATGAGGTAAGCGGCATGCCAGTGGGGGGACTGTTCACTTCTGTTTGTTATGCTTAGGTTTTTTTTAAGTTGAATTCTCCATTTCCCACCCCTTCCTGAGGAGGACTGATAGTTACTGATCAGTGTAACATCCCAATCTCACTGCACTGATGATTGTGTCATTAACCTAACCTTGAATATTTTAACCTATTAAAAACCACAGTGACTAGAAGTGCTAACGTGATCAGTGGAAAGTAACGTAAAACCCATTGTTCTCAAATATGGTTTGTGTGTTAAAGCTTTGCATTTTAATATCCTTATCTATTTCAGGGTACAACATTAAAAAACAACAACAAAGCAAACCCCCTCCTGCAGTTTTGGGAAGTGTGGGAAGAGGGTTTACATTGCCTCTATAGTCAGATTGCGGGTGCCACCACTGTTCCATAGCTAGCATGATCTTCAATCAGCACTCTATGGGATATCATCTCATTTGCTAGAAGTTTTGGACTGGGGGAAGTCTGTGCTTCACAGATCGAAAAAAACACTATGTAAAATTAAGTTATTGTTAGAAATGTGCTGACTGTTTTCTTATGTTGTTCGTAGCATTCAGCACATACGTTTATAGTATATTAGTCAAAATGCCAAAATACAGAAAAATATTGACTTGTACACCATGTGTTTATTTTCCTCTGTGTCTGTGGGTACCAGCAATGAATACTAGTTATAAAGATAGGGAAAGTAAGGAAATATATCAGGAAGATTCTTACAAGCACACTGAAAATGAATTCCCACCCCAAGAAAACAGAATCCTTTTGTCCCTCCCCAATATAAAAAGATGAAAACATCAATTTAGCTCTATTGCTGAATTACAGATAACATTTAAGATCAGACCAACTAGTCTTATTGGTAATCCTAACTATATTTGCCTTTTAACTACTCCTGAATACAGTGAAAGGTCATACACTGCAGCCTGAATGAATTTGAATACTATTTTAACTGTTTTTTAAATGACAAACAGTGAGCAACACCACATTAAATAAGATTGGCTTCCAAATGTTGAAAGAAACCTCACTACTACATTTAGGTGCCATGAAAATACAAATAATAATAATTTGTTTAATATGTATATTCTCTGTTTAGGGTGTTCCTGCTGACAGTTACAAGCAGTGTGACTTGCCACAAGCAGGAGGAACTGTGTTTTTCCCTGGAGTTTCTGTTACTGCTTCTATTTCTTCACAGGCACGGTCTGTCACCACTGGTCCTCAGATGACACCCTGTGCACCAGTAGCTGTGCCAAATAATTCCACAGCATCTACATTTCTTCCAGCATTTTATGGCAGCGAGGTGATTTCAAACCAAGGAAATCATGAGCAACGGGTAAAGGAGGCAGACTTGATAAGATGTATACAAGCTCACCTGGCTCTCTTGGAACCACATGAAGCAGAGAGTGACAGAGTTGGTCAGAAGTACCAGAAGTTTGATCCAGCACAGTCCAAGGTCTCAGATACCAAAGAAGAGGAAACCGCTGAGGAACATAGTGAGGGTACTACCAGTGAAGAAGAGGACTTGAATGCAGTTGACATAGCACCAGTGAGGGAGACAAGCTGTCAGACAAGTTTTGACAAAGTTTTAAAGCCTAAAAAAGCAAGCCCAGAAAAAACAGCCCAAAAAGTTAAAACAGTAAAATATCTTTTGGGAGAGCTCAAGGCACTGGCAGACCAAGGTAAAAATGTTTTTATCAGCACAGTAGAATATATATCACACAGGTGCTATGCTACATGAATGGATATTCTTAGAAATCCATAATATACCATTGTGTGATGAATTACTGTAATTCAGATGTTACAAAATTACAATGTGCAATAGTTTTCTTTTTAATAGAGCTGTATGTTTTGATCTGAAGAAAGATAAAGTGAGTGTTTCAATGTGTGTCTGAGATCTTAAAATTGTTATAGCAATTAGTAAAAGTAGTGTTTTCATTCTGCGTACAGTCTGTGGGAAAGCTCTGCTCTTACACTTCCCAGAAGAGGTGATCGGGGAGTGGTGTGGAAAGGTTCTAAAAGATTTCCCTTCAGAGATCAGTTGGAAGGATGGTGGCTGTGATTTAACGGGGATCTAGACCAATGGCTCTCAATCTTTCCATATTACTATATCCCTTTTAGGAGTCTGATTTGTCTTGCATATCCCCAAGTTACACCTCACTTAAAAACTACTTGCTTACTAAATCGGACCTAAAAATACAAAAAAGTGTCACTGCACTATTATGGAAAAATTGCTTACTTTCTCATTTTTACCATATAATAAATAAATCAATTGGGATATAAATACTGTACTTACATTTCAGTGTATAGTATAAAGAGCAATATAAACAAGTCATTGTCTATATGAAATTTTCGTTTGTACTGACTTCACTAGTGCTTTTTATGTAGCCTGTTGTAAAACTAGGCAAATATTTAGATGAGTTGATGTACCCCCTGAAAGACCTCTGTGTACCCCCAAGGGTACATGTACACCTGGTTGAGAACCACTGATCTAGACCATACTTCACAGCCAAATAGTAATTTAAGAAGTGCAAATAAAGAGGGGTAATTTAAACATTAAAAGCTCTACACATCTTAAAAGGTAATAGAATTTATGTTCAGCCATCTCATAAATTGCTTAATTGTGTATATATATGCAGCTGTTTTGTGTTTAATTTTTTTTCTTATAGATGATTCTGAAATATTGAGGCTAATACATGAGGTAGAAGACTGTGTTTCATTACTGCCAGCAGTAGTTGGAAGTACCAATGTACAAGCTGAAATAGCACTTGCTATACAACCTCTTAGAAGTGAAAATGCCCAATTGCGTAGGTCAGTAAACATTCAACGAGTGAGCAAACTATTTCAAAAATATGTATGGTGTTAGCTAACTTCATTGTTATAAATTGCATGTTGTAGTATAGTTACAATGTATTCTTCTTTGATCACATTCTTGTTTTCTGTTGTCTATATTGTGTTCACATGCAGGGGTTTTGTTTATACTATGCTTTGTATGCTATATTGCTTCTGAAAAAAATCTTTAAGGTATTCATATTTAGTGCATGGATATTTGAACAAGCTTCTTGCTACCGATGAATAGGAATGTTTTACTTCTTCCATCAGTTTTCCTAACTGAATGATGGTCTCTTGTTGAAACGCAGCACTGAGTCAGGTGGTCTATCTCTGCCATGGACTTGCTCTGTGACTTTAGGTAAATCACTTAACCTAACTGTATTGAGTGCATTAGTCTGCCCCAGAGAGGTATAAATTCTAATTCACACAGGATGGCATGCACTAACTGGCTCCTGTGGAACCTGGTGGCATGCCCTAGAAGTTCCCTAGTGTGTGTTAATGTAGGACTGTTTGAAACAGCAGTTTCACCTATTTGTAAAATAAAATATTAGCCTAGAGAAGTACTGTAAAGTTGAATCCACTGTTTATAAAGTGCTTTGCAGTTTTCAGCTGAGAAGTGCAATACAATTGCAAAATTGAATGAAAAGTTGACATTTCAAATTAGAACTCCAAATAAAGCATTTTGACTGCAGGCAACAGATTTCACAATGTTTAATATAGATAGGACAGATGTTCTCAGTGTTACCTTTGAAATTATTGTGCTTCGAGCTCCAGTAGAAGGGATGGAATTTTGGAACCGGAAATATCAATTGTGTGAGAAGTCCTTTGGAAAAGGTGAGCGTGCATCTGTCTAGGAGCAGCAGACTACAAATAGGTTTGGCAGCATTCAATTTTAATTGATGTGTCAGTAAACATTGATTTCAGCTGACATGCTGAAACTGACACACACAAAAATTGATCAGTAACAGTGTAGGAGGTTCCCCCACCACTCCCCCTCCCCCGCAACTCCATTTTGCACCTGCAGAGATTGGGTGTCACCGGCCCTCTAACAGGTCAGAGAGCTCTCTGCAGCCCTGCTATCATGGCCAGACTCCCTCATTCCATGACAGCAGAGCTGCACAGCGATCCCTGTGCTTCTGCAGAGCAGGTGACATCCAATTCCTGCAGGTGCAAGGAAGGCTGTGGTCCTGGTTGAGCAGAGACCTCCAGCCAGGACTGCAAGGAATAGGAAGAGGATGAGCACCTGGCTGCAGGAGAGACCACCTGCTGCTGAATGGCTTTTTCCCTGGGCAGGAACCATTCAGTGGTGGGGTGGCCTCCCCGGCATCCAGGGCTCATCTTCCTTCTTGTGGCCCTGGCCGGGGGGTCTCCGTTCTGCCCAGCCAGGACTACAAGCCTTCCCCACGCCTTATGCCTGCCAGGGATCAGGTGTCTGCAGCTCTGCTGTTATCGACCCACTCACCAGCTGGCAGTGTCAGAGGTCTGACAGTGGGGTTGCAGGGGGTTCTCTTCACAGCCATGGGGCCACTGCTGCCCAATCCCTGCAGATATAAGGTGCAGGGAACGCTGCAGTCCTGCCAAGGCAGAGTAGAGACCTCTGGCCAGGGCTGCGAGAAGCTGCAGGGAAGGCCTCCCTGCTGCTGAATGACTCCAGGCTGGGGATAGAGCCATTCAGCAGCAGTGTGGCCTCCCCCCTGAGACCAGGGCTTGTCTTACTTCTGGTAGTCTTGGTCAGGGATCTCTGCTCTGCTGAACTAGGAGTGCAGTCTCCCATGCACCTTGCATCCAGTTGTCTTGGACTGCTCAGCTGTGCAGGGAGTCCTTTGCAGCCCTACTGTCAGTGCTGCCCCAACCCCACCCTTAATCCTCCTTAATTTCCAGTAAAAATACATTAAAAATCCTTAAAAATAAAATTGATATTAACTATCAAGATTAGAAAAAAATAAAAACTGAGTTTTGCCAAGTCTAACTATAAAAGTTCTGCTACATGTTTTTGTCTATATGTGAAAGCATAGTGACTGTAATTTAGCCTATCTCTGGAGAATCCAGGAGGAATATAACTTTTAAATATCCTCTTTGTTGAACAATTGCTGCTTGTTCTTAGACATTAGTGCAGGGGAGGGCAAACTATGGCCCGTGGGCTGGATCCGGCCCATCCGAGCTTTCAATCTGTCCTGTGGGATTGCCAGCCCTGTGGCGTAGCGGGGCTAAGGCAGGCTCCCTGCCTGCCCTGGCCTTGCGCCGCTCCCAGAAGTGGCCAGCACCATGTCCCTGCGGCCCCTGGGGGAGGAAGGAGCAGCGTGCTACATGCACTGCCCTTGCCTGCAGGCACCGCCCCCCTCAGCTCCCATTGGCAGGGAATGGGGAACCGCGGCGAATGGGAGCTTCGGGGATGGTACCCGCAGGCGAGGGCAGTGTGCGCTGGAGCTGCCTGCCCCACCCCACCCCCAAGAGCTGCTGCTGGACATGCTGGCCACTTCCAGGAGTGGTGCAGGGCCAGGACAGGCAGGGAGCCTGCTTTAGCCCTGCTGCATGCTACTGCCACCCCGGAGCCACACGAGGTAAGCAGCGCCGGACTGGAGCCCGCGCCCCAAACCCCTCCTGTAGTTTATCTTATTAACTGATCTCTAACCGTAACAGCATAACAAGGGTCTAGATAATGCTTTCCCAAAGTATGCAGAAAAGCATGTTGAGAACTAGGAGGGAGTATTATTTTCTGTGTGTATTTTTCCATTTGAAACCTATTGCCATCTTTTCCCAGGACTGACCTTTTTTCTAGAAGTACCAGTGGGTACTCTAACTTTTAAACTGCAGGTCCCAAGTAGTTAGTATGCATATGTCTTTAGATAGTCTGTTCTCAAATGCAGAAAGAATCTCTTTTCAGGATACATGCTTAATGTAAAAGTAGACACCCCTTTCCTCTGAGCTAAAATGGAGCAAAGTTACCATGATTTTTGAAAAGAGCTCATTCAGCTAAAGAAAGGTGGAAATGCAAACTTTGACAAAATAGATTATTAAAACTTTTTTTTAACTTCCAAAATTAAAAACATTTTTGTTACGGTTCTATTCTAATTAAATTAGCAAACTTTCATTTACAAACCAATTTCGATATTCAACCTTTTGAACTTACTCCGTATTTGGACTTTCTCCATTTATGCTTTATCATTCACCTTTAGGAGATTAAGAATATTGAACCAGCAACTCCGGGAGCGAGAGAGAGCTGAAAAGGAATCCAGCCTGGATTGCAACTTTGAATGCAAGTGTATATTGCAAGTGATGGTGTGGGAAATGGGGGTACAGATTTTAGAGCCATTGAACTCAGTAGAGCACCACGCAGACAGTGGGATCCTCCTGTGCAGCTCCAGTATAGGATTTGGAACTGTATCCTTACTATAGTAAGGATGAGACACCAGACAACTGATGGGTGTAAAGCAAACCTCCTTGTATCTTGCAAAGGTTCCTACTTTTATCTGCAAACAAAGGTCACATTATAACAGAGTTTTTGAACTACATAACTCAATGCATAAGGCATCTGATGTTAAGAGTCTGACTTTAAGGTAGAAGGGCAGTTTTCCTCTATCTTCCTTTGGGAGAACTGGGCAAAAAACCCACAGCACATCATTACATGACAATTACAGCTTATCTGCTGTGAATTAATGTGACAGTGGGTAACGTTACCATGACACCCATCTAAAAATATTTTACTAAGCTGTGGGGAAAGAAGGGAAGGCAATACCACTTTGCAAAATTATACGTGCAAGTTCAGTACTGTACTCAAAGTACAAGTACAGAATTAAATAACTAATTTAATTGCATGTTTTAAATATAGAAAACTGCACTCCACATTCTATCACTGTGATAATGGGGACTATTATCTGTACAGGCTTGAAGTTTTAGGCCCTAGTCTTGTAATGAGCTGTGTGCAAGTGTATTGAAGTCTCTCCGGCTCTGTATGGATGTACTCATGCTCATGTCACTGCAGGATCAGGGGCTTAGATATCACTGTGAGCAATACCAAGTCTTGTGGTCACGTTTTAAAGAGAAAATTAATCCTTAAATATTTTATTGTCGGTAGCTTGTCATAGGATATGAGACAACATTTTTTTATTTTGATGAAAATAGTGTTGCGTTATCTTGGTGGTAGGTGCAAATACATCAGTTACAGTGTTCTTTATATCTTGTCGTTCCTGTACAGGATAATAGGATTTAAAGATTTAGCACTAATAAAAATCTTTCCAAATACACCACTTAAAAACATGTAAAATATCTACTGGTAGCTGAAGAGAATTCTTTCTCTACAGTTTTGATTTATGCTTATATTCACACAGAACTTCTGACTGTAACATAATAGATATTGTAATCTGTTGTTCTTAATTTCTAAGAATTTGAATGATGATTTCGGCTTTAATAGTTACAAATTACATTTCTTTTGGGCATAGAAATGAAACTTTAAAAAAAAACTTGCTATGTTTCTCTTCCTATAGTAGTTTCACTACAATCCCTGAATACGACACTCCAGAGTCAACTCAAGGAATCTTTAAAGGGCCTTGAATCACTGCACAATAAAAATGAAGAACTGCTTAAAATAATCGAAAACCAGAAAGAAGAAAATAAACAGTTTGCAAAAGTTATCCAGGAGAAAGATAAAGAACTGCTTGAAAACAAACAGCAGTATGACATTGAAGCTACAAAGCTGAAAATTGGTGCGTGTTTTGAACTGACTTGATTTTTTCACTTGGTGCTTTTACATTTAAAAAAAGACTAAATAAAATTGTACTTGGCATTTTAGAAGTGGATGAGGCACTGGCAAACGTGAAGAGCTTCCAGTTTAAGTTGGAAGCCTCGGAAAAAGAAAATCAGATCTTGGGCATAACATTACGTCAACGTGATGCAGAAGTGAACAGACTGCGTGAATTGACTCGGTAATATTGGTCACACAGTTTTTCTTCTTGACATTTCTTCCTTATTTTTAATTATTGAAACAATGTTAAAATAATACTGCAGTCTCTCCCTACGTTGTCTTTGTGTTAACTTTGTGTTAAGGTCTAGTCCTAAAGATCTTATAGCCTATCTGTGAGTCTTGCAATTTATTTACTCTTTCTAGAGCCTTGAAACCCCAATCAGGGAGCAGGGCTATACTGATGCTGTACAATCAGATAACAAAGACGACAGTCCCTCCTCCAGACAGCTTACACTAAAGGGGTCAGAAAGTAAACAGCTAGACAAGATAAACATGTGGGATGGGTTGTGTCAGATGATGGAACAATAAAACTAATAATTTAGCATAAAAGCAGAAGTTTTGGCTTCCCCTTTTCTAACTTTTGCAATAGTTAGAAATAACTATCATGTCAGGTAGGTCAAATGCCATATGCTGTATTCATGGGAGAAGGCAATGACCTTGTTTGTGTCTCTAGTTGTGGCTACCCGGGTGATCCTTCCCTAGGACCTGCAGCGTTTGGGAACTAGTTCTGCAGCCTGTTTGAAGGGGAGGCAGTCTCCCTTTTCTTTGTGAAAAGACCTGGAATAAATCTTCCTGAGAAGAACCTTGCAGATACTCTCCCTTGTGGGCCCACAATTAGTTTTCCTGTGGGAAGAAGAGATCTCTCTCTGTTAAAGACACACTTAAAATGAAATTTATGACTAGATTTCCTTCATTTTTGAAAGCTTTAGATCCTGAGTGAAGCTGCCTTAATCACATATATTTGTGAAGTTATTTTATGTTTTTTTTATGAGTTCATGGTGGCAAGGTTTGGAGCTTCACAATCTTTTGTACACCTATATTGTGTGGTTCTGATAATAGATCTCTCTAGTTACTTGACTTGTTTTGGATTATTTATATTTTACTGATGTGCACTAGAAGTTTTACTATTCAGTTGGGTTATCCAAAATTCAAATTTTACCAGCCCCCATAATAGTGTACAGTATTTTCCTTACAGTGTATATACACCTTACATATTTTCCTGTAACTATACTAACTGCTGACCACCAGATGGTGATAGCCATATGTACATGTAATGAGCTGAGTCTTCATTTGTCTTGGCATAGAAAGCAGAAAATGAGTAACTGTGATTGCCCTTGTCTATTTCTGTATTTAAATATTTACTTAAGCATTGTATACAATTTAAAGGAAGCATTTTTTCCAAATTGCTTTCAAAAGCAGACCTCCATATTTTAACACAGACTTTGAAAATCATAGAATCGTAGGACTCGAAGGGACCTCAAGAGGTCATTTAGTTCAATCCCCTGCACTTATGGCAGGACTAAGAATTATCTAGACCAAAATCAGTTATACTGTATCCTCCAGTTACTTTATAAATGTTAAAGTTCTCTTGTCTTAAAGTCATTTAATCTTCTCTTCATAAGGGCACATAGGTGAGAGAGAACCTTACTGCTTGCTATTAATTTCAAAGGTACATTTCATTGAATTGAAGAATGACACTCAATAGAACTTGAGTAGTTTAAAATTTGTATTGATTTTTTTTGTGCTGTCTTGTGGAATATGAATTAGGTTTTTAAAATGATCATTGCAATCTTAAATAAGTATATCTAAATATTAAATTTTAAATATGGTTTATGAAAAGTCATTATACATAGTGGATGACCTAATGAATTGCTCTTAACAGAACCTTGCAGAGCAGCATGGCCAAGCTTCTCTCTGACCTCACTGTAGACCATGTTAGACACAGACCTGAAAAAGGTCTTACAAAATCTCTTCTGGAAGACTATGAGAAACAGCTGAAACCCAACCCATTCCCTGTGAGTACTTCCATAATGAGTTACCTCAAAAAATTAGAAAGTGATCAAATTTTGACAAATACAGAACTTCAATTTTCAAATAAAGCTGGAGAATTGGAAATGCCAGGTCTAGCCTGTGAAAAGTTTGTTGCTGAAGGATCTTATAGAAAAAGTACACTCTTAGCAGAGGAAATAACAGCTCAAAGAATTCTTCCTACTCTGTCAAAGCAAGATACAGAAACAATTAGTGATTCTGGGACTTTAACAAAGGAAGAACACAAACTGGATGAGACCATTTATATTCCATTGACTAGCAGTGTCTCTAAAAAACAGCCATTGATATCTGAAAGAAAAATGTGTGCACAACACCAGGTCAGCGTGGCTTCCAAGAATTTGAACTGTAACTGTGGGCTCTCTGATTCTCAGAAGCAGAATGGATTTGGGGTGTTGGATGATAAAAAGATTTCTGATAAAATCAATGGGGGCTACGACTTGAGAAACACAATAGAAAATACATCTGAAACCACAGGGAAGACAACTGAGCTGGAAGGAGACAAGCTCCTAGTAAGGCCAAAAGAAATAATTGGAACTGCTAAAGATTTTACAGACAAATCAGCTAGACCTCAGTCTGGTAAATACCTTTACACTTGCATGCCACATCAAAAGGAGAATTTTCAGAAAAAAGGCACTGAAATGTCTGACTCTAGTTTCTGTACTTTTGACTGCATGTCAGGAAAATCTGAATGGAGCATGTCTTCCTTCTCAACATTTACTTCACGAGATGAAGAGGACTTTAAAAATGGGCTAGCAGCCTTGGATGCCAACATAGCTAGATTACAAAGGACTTTGCAGACTGGCATTATGAAACAGTGAATGAGGAAACTAAAGACTGTATTTTGTTCAGATAATTGTTAGGTGTTTTTTCAAGTAATTTAATATGATGTATCGTTTTTGGAATGTCAATATTTGTATTGTCTTTTTGTATAAAATGGCTGGTTCCTAGCAGTTAAATTACGACTGGAATTTATTTTCTTAGTTAATGAATTAAGGTGCTATTTCCCTTGTGAAAACTATCATAATTAGTGCAAGGGAAGAGTTTATTTAAAATTCCTAAATGCAGACATTAAAATTAAGTTTTATACCTTAGGCAATAAAACCTTTTTCTATTAAATGGTGGATGAAATATTCGTTTGGTTTCAATATACTTTTCAAAGTAGTTTATATTCAGATAAAATCTAATATCTCATTAAGATGACATGAGTCAGAAAGTGACCTCCCTGGCTTTTGTGAGAAATAGTCACAACTTGAACTTTATTTTTAAAAATGAATAGTATATTCAATGTTACATGCTAGTGACCAAATCCAGTCAAGTGGAAAGTTAGTAGGAAGAACATCCCATCTCAATATAAAGCATAACTTTGATCAGCACAGAATGTACTTTATGCCATTCTCTTCATACAGTAGATTTTTGTGGCTAAACATAGACCAAATGCTACTCTGCTGTAGCAGCATAAATGCTAGAATAACTCAGAGCAGAATTTGTTTTAGAATCTTCATTAGATAACTGCAGATGCTTGCTGAATACCTGCCCCTTGGTTTTGCAGAAATCATCATATCATGACTACAATGAGCATTTTAAAATTAATCCATGTCACTTAGAACAAGTTTTTAGACTAGCAGTAAACTTTCAGCCTTCATGATGTCTGAAATATATTGTTCCTGTACTACTTAGTTTGCTTGGTCACATTTGTGGTTTACAGAAGTACAAGACATGTTTTGGGTATGTATGGAAACAAATGAGTTAATACAAGGATTTCTACCAAAAAAACCCCCAAAATCTACATGTTTTATATTAGTATAAGCAAAGTTATCCCTTGACTATTGATATGATAAATTGCAGCTTAATTACTGTGGCTGACAAGCATGAAGTTGCTCATCGACTGTTGAAGATATTCTCTGATGTGGAATATTGGCTGATCAATAATATTAGGCAAAACCTATCAGAGAGGCTGGGGTATTCTTGGATTGGATTATAGTATCAAGTTTCACCAGCAATTAACATCAACACTAACATAGCAAAATGGAAAAATAATAACTGTGTAAGCTATGTGGGCAGTTCAGATGAGGGGACAATCAGTTCCTCACTTAAGATAAAGTAATTGATCAAGCATTAACATTTACAGCAGGATGGTAAAAGTTTGTAAGAATAAATACAAGTAACTGTGACTCATTCATTGCAACTGCATGGTTTCTACAGTAGTTTGTTGCTAAAAGTAGGGACGTAGGGTGGGAGAAAGTTGAGCTGAAAATTGATGTAATCCTGGTATCAAATAACGATGCCTCAGTCTACAGTTAGTGCAAATAGCCTACCCCAGAACTGTCTTAAAAAGGAGTACTAAAACAATATCCTTGTTCAGTAGTAATAAGCTACAATGGTGCAAATACTGCCTCCTTCCTTTTCCCTAACCATTAAGAAATAGACTCATCCATATCACAACCTGCTGAAAGTTGCAAATGATGTAACTGTATATTTTGCTGAAAGAATATTTTCCACTGGAGACCAGAAACCAAATGCAGATACAACTTGCTTAGTTCCACAAATAACTAAAGCAGTGACTTAATCAGCATGTTTATTACTGTTACTATAATATAAAACGTATTACTGGTTAATGTACAGTCAGGCTGCGATGAATGGCCAGGATCACTTTCTTTTTTGAGGACTGGAGAAAACCAAATGCAATAACTATTTTCTTACTACCTCCCTATAGCTCTGACTTCTCAAAAATAAGTCAGTGGTGCAGTAAGTTTGTTGGCTAAAAGCCTCTTAGTAGGCTACATCAACCACCATTGTTTGGTTGTATCAGTTTTAGTTTTCCAAGTGTCTCCTTAAATATTTCTAGTAGGACTTTCTGAAGACACTTTTAGTCATCATTATGGAGAGGGAGATCCTGAGGTGGCATGTGAGGTATATAAGACATATCAATATTGAAGTTTAGAATAATGAATCATGTTGACTAACAGATTTGACAGCAGCTTCACACATTGAGTGGAAGACAGCAGTCTGCATTCACCCCTGAAACTGTCATGGTGGTTGTGTCTCCACACTGTGGGAAGATAGTAGAAAAATCAAGCTTTTTCTGTCTGAACACATATTGTTCGAGTAGCATAGCATAAGTGATTGGACACAGATTTGCTAGTCTCTTTACTGCAGTTTGGAGAGTGGCACTGACTAAGGTGTAAAGAAGGCAGTGAAGAACCGTGTAAATTCATAGGTGGTATAGAGCATCTTTTACATCTGAACTTAAATCTAGGACTTCTGCCTCACTCAGAGATGGGGAATGGTGTCCTCTCTGACTACATAAAATGGAGGGATAATTCTAACCCTCATCTTTAGATTGCACGTGGTGAAAAACAGATAATTCTGATAGGATTAGGGTGAGGGCTCACTAATCTCTGACTGTCCCTTTGACATTACATAACTTGAAAATTAGGGCTGTCGATTAATCAGTTAATTCACACAACTCAAAAGTAATTGTACTTAATCAGTTTTAATTGCACTGTTAATAGAATACCAACTGAAATGTATTAAATATTTTTCTACATTTTCAAAAATATTGATTTAAATTACAACACAGAATAAAGTGTACAGTGCTCACTATATTTTTATTATAAATATTTGCACTGTAAAAATGATAAATATTTTTCAATTAATTTCATACAAGTACCATAGTACAATCTCTTTATCATAGAAGATTAGGGGTGGAAGAGACCTCACGAGGTCATTTAGTCCAAGCCTCTGCTCAAATCAGGATCAACCGCAAGTAAATCATTCCAGCCAGGCCTTAAAAACCTCTAAGGATAGAGATTCCACCACGTGCCTCAGTAACCCATTCCAGTGTTTCACCACCCTCCTCGTGAAATAGTTGTTCCTAATATCCAACCTTGCCCTCCCTCCCCCACTACAACTTGAGACCACTGCTCCTTGTTCTATCATCTGCCACCACTGAGAACAGCCTAGCTCCATCCTCTTTGGAACTCCCCCTTCAGGTAGATGAACGCTGCTATCAAATCCTCCCTCACTCTTCTCTTCTCCAGACTAAACAAGCCCAGTTCCCTCAGCCTCTCCTCATAAGTCATATGCCCCAGCTCCCTAATCATTTTTGTTGCCCTCTGCTGGACTCTTTCCACTTTGTCTACATCCTCTGTGTAGTGAGGGGCCCAAAACTGGACACTATACTCCAAGATGTAGCCCCACTGGTGCCAAATAGAGGGGAATAATCACTTTGTATCTGCTGGCAATGCTCCTATTAATGCAGCCCAATGTGCTGTTAACCTTCTTGGCAACAAGGGCACACTTACCTCATATCCAGTTTCTCGTCCACTGTAATTCCCAGGTCCTTTTCTGCAGAACAGCTGCTTAGCCAGTTGGTCCCCAGCTTGTAGCAGTGCATTCTTCCATCCTAAGTGCAGGATTCTGCACTTGTCCTTGTTAAACCTCATCAGATTTCTTTTGCCCAATCCTCCAATTTGTCTAGGTCACTCTGGACCCTATCCCTACCCTCCAGCATATCTACCTCTTCCCCCCAGCTTAGTGTCATCTGTGAACCTGCTGAGGGTGCGGTCCATCCCATCAGACAGATCATTAATGAAGATCTGGAACAAAACCAGCCCCAGGACAGATCCCTGGAGCACTCCGCTTGATACTGGCTGCCAACTAGACATCGAGCCATTGATCACTACCCATTCAGCCCGACGATCTAGCCAGATTTCTATCCGCCTTATAGTCCATTCATCCAGTCCATACTTTTTTAACTTGCTGGCAAGAATACTGTGGGAGACCGTATCCAAAGCTTTGCTAAAGTCAAGGTATATCAGGTCCACTGCTTTCCCCATATCCATAGAGCCAGTTATCTCATCATACAAGGCAATCAGGTTGGTCAGGCATGACTTGCCCTCGGTGAATCCATGTTGACTGTTCCTGATCACCTTTGTCTCCAAGTGCTTCAAAATGGATTCCTTAAGGACCATCCTACTCCATGATTTTTCCAGGGACTGAGATGAGGCTGACCTGTCTGTAGTTCCTCGCATTCTCCTTCTTCCCTTTTTTAAAGATGGACACTATATTTGCCTTTTTCCAATCGTCCGGGACCTCCCCTGATCACCACCAGTTTTCAAAGATAATGGCCAATGGCTCTGCAATCACATCAGCCAACTCCCTCAGCACCCTCGGATGCATTTGATCTGGCCCCATGGACTTGTGCATGTCCAGCTTTTCTAAATAGTCCTTAACCTGTCCTTTCACCACTGAGGGCTGCTCACCTCCTCCCCATACTGTGCTGCCCAGTGCAGCAGTCTAGGAGCTGACCTTGTCTGTGAAGACCGAGGCAAAAAAAGCATTGATCTTTTTCCAAATTGGTCACGAGATTGCCTCCCCCATTCAGTAAGGGTCCCATACTTTCCCTGACCTTTTAGTTGCTAACATTCCTGTAAAACCCCTTCACGTTACCCTTCACATCCCTTGCAAGCTGCAATTCCCAATTGTGCTTTGGCCTTCCTGATTACACCCCTGCATGCTTGAGCAATATTTTTAAGCTCACCAAAGATTTCTCTGTTAAGCCAAGCTGGTCACTTTCTATTTTTGCTATTCTTTCTACATACACATCAGGATGGTTTGTTCCTGTGCCCTCAATAAGGCTTCTTTAAAACACAGCCAGCTCTCCTGGACTCCTTTCCCCATCATATTACCCTCCCAGGGGATCCTGCCCATCAGTTCCCTGAGGAGTCAAAGTCTGCTTTTCTGAAATCCAAGATCCGTATTCTGCTGCTCTCCTTTCTCTCTTTTGTCAGGTGGCTGAAGCATGAAGGGACGTATGAATCTTTAACGCATCTGGCACATAAATATCTTGCAACGCCGGCTACAATAATGCCACACAAACACCTGTTCTCACTTTCAGGTGACATTGTAAACAAGAAGCAGGCAGCATTATCTCCTGCAAATGTAAACAAACTTTTTTGTCTGAATGACTGGCTGAACAAGGAGGAGGACTGAGTGGACTTGTAGACTCTGAAGTTTTACAGTGTTTTATTTTTGAGTACAGTTATTTTTTTGAATATAATTCTACCTTTAAGTTCAACTTTCATGATAAAGAGATTGCATTACAGTACTTGTATGACATGAACTGAAAATGCTGTTTTTACAGCACAAATATTTGTAATAAAAAAGTGTACAGTGCTCACTTTATAGTTATGTTTTAATTGAAGTCTATATTCTAAAATGTAGAAATAAAAATCATTCTATTGTTTTACAGTGCAATTAATCACGATTTTTTAATCACTTGCCAGCCCTAGTGAAGATTAAAGTTTACATAAAAGGATGAGCACATTATTGATCAGTTTGGTTCTTGTGCTCAAAGACACCACACTGTGGTGCATTAAAAATTCATCCAGAAAAAAAAAATCCATTGCAAACAAATGGACCATGTAAGTACACTGTGGGCTGCTGCAGAGGCTGCATGGAAAAGTCTTCCATACAGCTTAGCTGCCTGCATAGGTAATGGAGTAGTGTTCTGGGGCTTTCTAATCATGATTACAGAAGGTTATATCCCTTTTCAATAAGCTTGCACAGCCACATGATTTCTATGCAGAAATTATATAAACAAAGTAGTTTATTTATAGGTATTTTGCTTTCTTCCCTCCTCCAGAACATGGAATGATGGGTGAAGCATCTGAATTAGCATTGGAGGGCCTTCTGCAAGGTAGATTAAGATCCTTTTAAGACATAGGTCATAGCTTCCTGCCACCTGCATTCCACATTGCACAAGGAGGCCATGCTCAATTCCTTACCACTAGCTCTTGCTTATGGTTAAGAAATGTCATAGGAATTATTTATTTGAGCTCCTTGCTTTAAGAAGTCAGATATTCTACATTTTGTCTACAGAATGCAGCCATATTAGAAAGTTTGCAAATGTTGCATCAGTGCCACAATTAAAAACATCACTCTGCTTGTGTTATCTCCCTTTCCCATCTTGACTATTTAAGTAAGCTCTTCTCAACACAAAGGGTCAGACAGTGTAGAAGGCCTAGTCTGATTAGGTCCTGATCTCTAGTAGGGGCTCTTGACATTACTCTGTCTTTTCAAAGGTGTGTCTAGTTTTCTAGGAGCTGGTATGTATGCTGTTTGTTGCTGCTCTCACCCGACTACAGATAATGCCTTCCAAAACTACTTCTTTTCTAGGTATGATTTAGACAAGTGAGTGATAGTTTGACATGGTCTCTACATTGGGGAAAAAAATAGTCAAAAGTGAGGTTAACAGTCAAAATTCACACCAATTTCAACTTTGAAGAGATTCTATAAGATTATGAAAAGGCACATTCCACAATTGGGACATTTGTTAAGTTATGCTACATAGCAGTTTTATAGAAATGTGATTATTTAAGTTATTGCAACAGATTGGTAATTAAAGCATGAGATGGCAGAAAGTGACTGTAGGGAATGCCAATTGGCATTCCTACTTAAGAAAAATGAAGTTAGACTAAATAGTGACTTCAGTGATTCAGAATGCTTTTAAGACTTGGCCTGGCCTTCTTATTCCTTCAAGACATTGTTCATACTCAGATTTCAAAGTCAGGCTGATGACAGAAGACTAAGCACAAGAAATTCTATTTATAAGCAGTTTAACTGTGCAATTCATAAGCAAAGTGGCATTGGAAGTTTGGGAACTGTTGAAGATATAAAACAAAATTTAGGACTTTCCTCCTACTGACTTGGTGTGGGAGGGGAAGAGGGATAGCTCAGTGGTTTGAGCATTGGTCTGCTACAGCCAGGGTTGTGAGCTCAATCCTTGAGGGCGCCATTTAGGGATCTGGGGCAAAAATTGGGGATTCGTCCTGCTTTGAGCAGGGGGTTGGACTAGACCTCCTGAGGTCCCTTCCAACCCTGATATTCTATGACTTACTAGAGTACATATACATGCTCATACCAGAAGTCAGGAACCTCCAATATGCCAGGTTTTATAAAGGTGGAATGGCTCAATACGTTTTTGTAAAATGGGTGCTTGGAAAGTGAATTTCCCCCAAAAATGTCCTGTTACCACTTTGCAAACAGGTGATAAAACATGCTGCGATTCACTGGGTGGGGGTTTCTAGATTGTCATAGGATACTGTAAGTAAACAATCAAACTATATTAATACTTTTATTTTGTCCATAGAAGGCAGACGAATCAATTTGATATCCTAATTCAAGAGATTTTTCCCAAGGCAGATGTAGCATTTCTGAAGGGAGACAATGGTAGCTGTGGATTGCAGAGAGAAGCTATGACAGCTGAGCTGTCAAAGTGTCTCCCCCTCACTTTGAGGGCACCACTGTTCATTGTTATATACAGAGGAGGAGAGAGTTGACTATGTGATGTAGTACTATTAGACAAGTCATATGCAGTTAAATTTAATCCCCTGCTTCACATGCAGTAGTATATGGCAAGACTATCACTGCAGCAATCCTCAGGGAAAGGTTTTGGTTTGGTTTTTGTGCGTGCACACGCAAAAGCGTGCACAGGCCTCCTACAACCAAACCAACAATAAAAAATTCTTTCCTCACAGTCTGTTTTGGACAGCTAGTATAACTTAAGTAAAAGAAATTGAAATAGCCCTCAGCTAGGCATGTTTTTTTACTAGTATGTGCTATAATCCCAACAAGTTTTTCCTGAACAAGACAGTTAATTTTCCACCCTTTCATTCTAACTTTGTAAAGGCAATTGAACCTTGAGCTTCTACAGTTGATACCTACCACCTCCTACCATGAAAGCTAGCACTGTAACAGATATCCATCGCATCTCATGAAGACAGGTAATTCTTTTAATTGTTCAATTTATGCAACATAGCCTTTTAAGCATAGTCGGATCAAAAGACAAGTAAGGAAACTCATAAAATTCATATATTAAGTTGCACAATCATTCTGAAGGCTCACAAGTTCACATAATCTTCATTAAGTAGTCTCAGTAGCATGTAGCTAAAGAAGATCCCAAGTAACTGAGGGGGAAGAAAAGGGTAGAGATAAGAAATTAAGCTTAACCTTGCTAGTGTTTAAAAGTAGTTTTTAAACAATTTACCCATACATTTTAATGGACCCATTGTTGGCAGAATACCGTTTTACTGCAGATGGGATCCACTGATACTACTAGAGCTAAAAATTCCTTTTTTGCCACAGCACTGATGCTTAGAACATTTGTGTAGATTTAACATAGAATCATAGAATATCAGGGTTGGAAGAGACCTCAGGAGGTCATCTAGTCCAACCCCCTGCCCAAAGCAGGACCCACACCAACTAAATCAAAGTTGTCTAGTGCACTGCTGCCCTTCACACGTTAGTCAAAATATGACCAGTGCTTTCTCAGTCCATAGCTCAGTCAGTCATCACAAAGCAAGAGTGTAGTGGACCAAGTTTAAAGAGACTTGCTTCTTTCACAGGGTTAAATCATTTACTATCCAGTAACTTATGTGCTAATTTAAATCTGTTTAGTTTATTCTGCCTCAGTATTTCAGATATTGAGCCTTGTACTTCTTCCCATGTTTCGTTTGCATGAGGACCACCACCTGCAGTTTGAACACAAGACAGGCACTACACAATGTTTACCTGTGCAAATCCAACACTTATGCAAACCCCTCCAATAAGAGCAATATGTTCTTCAGCCCACTTCTTCAGCTTTTGAATGCATCCCTGGAGGGAGGGGGGAAAGAATGTTTGCTAATTACTGCATCTGGCATGTACATTGGAATCCAGTACCCATAAGAGTAGAAAGTGAACTGCATATAAATATGGTACCCCTTTTAGAAAGATCTATTACAATGGGTACAGCAGCCCAGTTGTACTATCCATAAAAGAGATAATCCAAACTTTGTTGCAACTGTAGCTGATCAAGTTTTATTAAAGATATTTATCAAAGAAAAGATGGCTTGCAAGAGACAAAAAATTGACAGTAATTAATAAGGCTGCAATTTCAAATATACAAATTCTTGTGGCTGAGAATTTACTACTGTTCAAGGAACAACAATGTTTAAAGTGAGAACTATTGCATAGTTAGGAAAGAAACAGACAGACTAAAGATAGGGGGTGGAGTGGGGAGAAAAAGTCAGAGGGTGACCTCTGTGGTGCTTAAAGGTCCTACTGTCAAAAGCCCATGTTTGGATTAGCAAACCAGAAAACAGTAGCATGAACAGACATACTAGATGTGTGGACTCTAAGCACAGGGCAAATTCCAAAGTACAAACAATGAGATAGCAAAAGAACTTCAGGCATAGGAAGAGGGATGGAGATTGAGAGACTGGTTCCCTCTATTGAAAATAGTTTTCTCATAATTATGCATTTCCTTCCACCATGCAGTTTTTATAGCTGCCTAGTCAAAGGGATAGTGGAGAAGACAAGGTGATGCCAAATTAGAAGAGATCCAACAGACTCAGTTAAGGATAGCTTTAATTAAAGGTAGTTCACCAGTTTTTTCAAGCATTACAGCAGGCAGAACCAAATGCCATTGCAATCCAGCAAAGTTTCCAAGCCCACCTCGGCACACAAGTGATTTTGCCGATTGTTAGCTGCTTCAAATTGCATCATGCTTGCTTCCTCCATGCATATTTCAGCCTTCTAATATAGGCTAGTGCTGAAAAGTGAGGGATATATTTGGAGTGAAGAATTTCTTTGGTATACAAAATATTTTATGTAAGAGCCATTGGCTAGATTTAGAAATTCTGATGTCAGTTTAGTTGTGAAGCAAGATACTACACCTCCCCTATAAAAGTCTGGATGAGGGGGGCAAATGAGCATCAGTCATTTCACTGTTAACATGGATCCCACAACCTCTAATAAGGTTACTTGAGCAATTGTCTGAACCAAACAGGAACAGAAATCCTAAGTGTTATTTTTATTCTACTTTTATCATTATATTGGTACTAAGAGAACAAGCGTTACCTTGTCACCTTTTTAGACAAGTTCACCTCCTGCACATTCAGCCACAGATATATACTTCTGGATCTCTCTCTTTAAAGAAGGGGGAAGGCCTGTTCCGTGCCTAGGGTGCTAGCCTGGGACTTGGGAGGTCTGGGTTCAGTTCCCTGGCCCCTGCCACAGATTTCCTGCGTGGTCTTGGGCCAGTCTCTCTCCCCATTTTACAGATTTGGAGCGGGAAAGGGTAGTGGTAATTCCCTACTTCAGAGAAGTGAATAGAAGATAATCTTAATATAGTTGAGAGGTACTACAGTAATGAAGGCATACAGATGCCTTAGACAGGTTTGTTCTAAAGGAATGCTTACCTGTTCTTCTGAAACAGCCAGCTGCATTATAGACAGAGGCTGTAGGCCATAGTTTTAGTAATTTAAAGTCTCCCCAATGAAGGTGACAGGAGCACTGACAAGTTGGCATCACATGCTACCTAGTAAGAGAATTTGTTGCTAGAGCTGAGGAGTAAAGATACCTGTTGGTTAATGTTAGCAGTATCGTTGCTTAGATTCATTCCACAACTTTTCGTTATCATCTTGCAGCAGCTATTTGGAACAGCTGAATTGAGAGATCCAAATGTAGTATTGAACCAGTCGGTGTAGTTCTGAGCACCACAGCACTGGAACTGGAATGAACAACAGTTTAAGTAAGTGAAATAGTGGAATTTTAAGCAAAAAAGATTTCTGCTACAGTGATTTTGGTAACACCCTGAGCCCAAGGCAGAGCTCTTAGGAAGACTTCCAAAGCTGTTCAGATTATTACAGTAGCAGCAGACAGTCCTGGGATGACAAGTTACCTTCCAGCTGGTCCATGTAAGTGGCCTACTTCCCAGTTCTAAAACAGATAGACCTGGTCAAGTTGTTAAGTGAGACTTATTCAAAGAGTTTGTCAGAAGCCATTACTTGCCTTCCCTTTGAGTTTTTAAGCTTTGTGGAATGCCTTTTTTATGCCTGGTTGAATTATTCATTGCAAACAAATTATAGCATGTTTCTTTTGTCTAGAGCTTCATTGAGAGAACTCCTTAGGTTATTGCAGTTATAATTGATCATCATTCAGCGAGAGAGAGAGAGAGTTCAGATTCTTGCCAATGTGAGGCAAAGATCTTAGATTTCTTATGCTTTTGGTTTGAACACAAATTAGTTCAGTTTAGTTTGTTAAATCTCAAGCCTAGACTTGTTTTCTAACCCTTCTGGAGGAAGCAAGATTAAGTCTATTCTTATTTACCCAAAATTAGATATGTTCTAGATATGAAGAGCATTCTTTTTAAATAGGATTTCAGTTAGTCAAGTCATCTTGCTTGGTGATCTCCTGTGGGAGAAGAACTCTCCCATCTCATTCTTTTATTACAACTTGGTTACACATGTCTAATGCAGTTGTACCAGCCCCAAGAAGCTGAACGAAACAAGTAGGATCACTTCATAGTTTGAGCAGAAGCAGATTCTATACTTGAAATTCATTAACAGACTAACCAAAGCAAGATGTAGGTCTCTTATGAAGGGGGTAAGCAGAACAAATTTGGGGGCTTTAGGTTAAGAGAAAGATGGAGAGCCCGCAGAAGTGACAGCCTCCATTTTTATGTGCCCTCAAAGGCATACAATACAAAGAGAGTTATAGTGAATTCCTCTATTCATTGTAGCATAGGAGAGATCACTTACATTCTCCTGTAGATGGTCTATTCCTTTGGTTACTTGGGATTCTCTGTTATATTTGTCAAGAGTCTTCAGGAAGCTTCTCAGTAGGTTGTCATGAAGCTGTAAGTAAAGTAGAATTGGTTATATATGCATACAGAAGAGATGTAACTGTGGACAAGTTCCTGCACACTGCATTGTCCTCCAGAGAATCATGGAAGTACTGGACCCACATAGGGTGCTATTTCTGGCAATGTGTTTTCACCACAAAAATGGCAACATTAACTAGAAGGGGTATTAAAGAATAAGTGATCTTTGAAAACTCACTAGGAGACCTTGTATCAAACACAATATTTGCACTTGGAACCTTTCACATGCAAATTTCAAGATCAGACATTAAATTAGCCAGACATCCTGTCTTTGCACTGTTAGCCATATTTAAGTGCAAGTCCCAAGTCAAAAAAAGAACTTATTCCATAAATTTCTCCATTTTGTGTGTATATATGCACATACATCCCTAAATGCTTGTTATTGCTGAACACAAGACATTAGTCATGGCACAGACCATTATATGCATTTTGGACCATTATGTAGTACTGATTCAATTTCTGCTAGTAGTGAGGCCTGCTGTGGACGAGTTTCTTTGCACCCCATTCTCAGCAGTTGGTTCATTGAGCACCTCTAAGCTCTGGTTCAGAGATGCTATTGAGCATTGTCATTTCCCTAACTAGAAGGACAATTCTTAAGCTGCTGGAAGAAAATGTTAATTGTAAGACTGATGGCTACTTATGTGGCTTATGCAGTTCGAAAACGTTTCCAGCCAGATTTAGACATGGGAGCATTGTTCTTTTTAAGGCTTCTGGTTTTGCTCAAGCCCATAATGAGTTCTAGCTATTTGACTGCTCCAGTAATACAGCCAAAATATTTTTTTTCTCCATACCGCCTCCTCCCTGATTCTATTTTGCATTTAGAAATAGCAGTGGTGATTTTGGACTTACAATTATGATGTTCAACTAAATGTAAAATATTTTTTCTTGGCAGAAGATGCGATAAACATCTTTACCATTAGTTTCAGGTTATCCTTATAACTCTAGGGAATACCACTTCTAGTTAATACTGGAGATCAGATTTTAAAATAACCCTCGCTTCCAACCATAAGGAAAACCTAGCTGAGTTCTTAGGGAAGAATTAGAATTCTGCCAATATAAAAGTATTGCTTTGTATACTTCTATTTCGACACCTTTGCATTTGCTCATTTCCCCCTTGCCCCACCTGGTGAAGAGCCAGCTGGCTGCTTGGTGTTTGGTTACCTCGAGTACTAGTGCTCTCTTTGACCTCCCGTTTAGAGAGGTTTTTCTCCACACTGTTTTATAGCTTTTAGTGGGCCAAGGCTTGAAGTTCTAGGTCTACCCATCTCCCCTCTCTCACCTGCAACCTATGCTAACACCAATCACTGGCAATCTAGCATGCTGCCACTCAACCCAACTAGGTTTTCAGACCAATTTTAACTATGAAGCTTTGTCAGAGAAACCTGTGGAACTGTAACCTGCAAGTTATTATGCTAATACTCTGAGTCCCTACTTCCCTGGTAGCAATGGTGGCTACTGGTTCAGAAACTTCAATCTCATGTGCAAAGCTTTCAGGTAGATACTTCAGCATGTGGTTATACTATAAAAGAGACTTGTGGTTCCATAGGTTGTTGCTCCATCACCAACTGAGCAAATTTGCTCAGGTGACAGTCCATCCGTCCCAATAAAATTCAACCTAGAATCCTGAAGCGTAGCTGTGATTTCATGGATCTCTAGTAACAGATATTCTACGTTTGGGATTAAACTATAGTAATGTTGCTGTATGGAGAAGAATTCAGTGCTAAGAAGTAGAGTCACTCAACTCAGCAAGTTAGTTTTAGAGTTTTGTTGAGCAATTAGTGTGGCTTTTTATAGAAGAACTTCTTAACCATAAATACACTTTCAGCAAAGAAATCTGTGATGCCAACTAGGGTTCCTGGAAAGGACCCTGTACTTGAAACCTCTCACATTAAGAAAGCATGGTATTTATTAGCACTACACATACTTTAAGTTTCCACACACCTACCTTCGCTCTGTAAGAATAGGCAGAGATGCCAACTATGATTTCAATCAAGAAGATAATCAGCAGCATGCCTGTGAACTAACAACAATAATTTCAGGTAGCATTCATCTTCTCACAATGCACAGTTAGCACACTCTTGTTTTAGATTAATCCAACCAAACATATCACTAGTCAGTGTTACATATACTATATCAAGAGGCACTGGCATCTTTACTTTGGTTTTATTTTTCCTTGCATCATCCCATAGTTCAATTTTAAATGTATATAAAATTGGAAGATCTATCATAGGAAATGTAAGCCTAAGGGGCCAGCACACTGTGCATCCATCCAAGTCACTTCTAGAAGTAATAGATTATGACAAATAAGATGCAAGTAAGTCAGTCATGAGTAGCCAGGTTGAGGGTGTTTGAACACATCCAGAAAGATTTTGTGTCAACCCATAATTGTTAAGGGCTGCTATAGTTAGTGCAACTCAGCAAATATTCTGGGGATTGTGTAATTGTCTACAGTCAGATTTCTGTCTCAACTGCAATTAAGTTTTGTGGCATATGATAGACAATATTTTAAAGTTACTAGATGGCCTTAAAGGACTGCATTGTAGGTGTTCAGTCTTCACTAAAAACAAAAAAACACAAAAAACAGTATATTGTAACCAGATGCTTAACACGATTAACATTAACAACATGGGGAGAAGGACGAAGCCCAATATGAAGAAAATAGCTTAAAGAATATTTAGGTAGGATAGATGTATTCAGATTGGCTGGGCTTGATGACATTCAGCCAAGGATACTTAAGGAACTAGCTAAAGCAATCTCAGAACCATTAGCGATTACCTTTGACAGTGTATGGAGGACGGGGGAGGTCTCAGAGGATAGGAGAAGGGGAAACATAGTACCTATCTTTAAAAAGAGGAACAGAGAGGACTTGTGAATTATAGACGAGTCAGCCTAACATCCATACCTGGAAAGATACTGGAACTAGTTATTAAACAGGAAAATTTGTGAGCACCTAGAGCAGGGGTGGGCAAACTAGGGCCCGCAGGCCGAATCCGGCCCCTGAGGGCTTTGGAACCAGCCTGCGGGATTGCCCCTCGTGGTGCTGCAGGCCCCGCGCCACCCTCAGAAGTGGCCAGCACCATGTCCCTGGGGCCCTGGGTGCGGGGGGGAGGGGGGGACAGAGGGCTTCATGTGTTACTCTTGCCTCCAGGTACCACCCCCCGCAGCTCCCACTGGCCGGGAACGGGGAACCATGGCCAGTGGGAGCTTCAGGGGAGGTACCTGGAGGCGTGGCAAGGGCAGCACGTGGAGCCCTGTGCCCCCCCCCCCCCAGCGGCTGCGCAGGGACGTGGTTCCAGCTGCTTCCCAGAGTGGCGCAGCGTGGGGCCAGGGCAGGCATGCAGGGAGCCTGCCCTGGCCACAGTGCATGCCGCTGCCACCCCGGAACCACTTTAGGTAAGCGGTGCCGGGCCAGAGCTCAAACCCCTCCCCCCCAACTCCCTGCCCAGAGCCCTCTGCTGCACCCCACGCCCCTCCTGCACCCCAACCCCCTGCTCTCCCGCTGCACCCTGAGCCCCCGTGCACCCCAACCCCCTGCCCTGAGTCCCCTGCACCCCATGCACCCTAACTGCCTGCCCTGAGCCCCCACCACACCCTGCACCCCAACCCCCTGCCCTGAGCCTACTGCTGTACCCCACACCCCTCCTGCACCCCAACCCCCTACCCTGAGCCCCTGCTGTACCCCTCCTGCACCCCAACCTCCTGCCCTGAGACCCCTCATACATCCCACACCCCTTCTCTGCCCCAATCCCTTGCCCTGAGCCCATTCCTGCACACTGCACCCCCCCCCACACACACCCTACACTCCCTCCCACACTCCAACCCCTGCCCTGCATACAATTTCCCCACCCAGATGTGGCCCTCAGCCCAAAAGGTTTGCCCACCCCTGACCTAGAGATAGTAGAATTGTAGAGGAAAAGCCAACAGGGATTTTTCAAGAATAAATCATGCCAAACCGGCCTAATTTCCTCCTTTGACAGGGTTACTGGCCTAATGGATAGGGGAGAGCTGTAGATGGGATTTATCTGGGTTTTAATAAAGCTTCTGACACAGTCCCACATGACACTCATAAGAAAACTCAGGAAATATGGTCCAAATGAAATGACTATAAGGCGAGTGAACAACTGGTTGAAAAGCCATACTCAGTAGTTATCAATGGTTGTCTGTCAGACTAGAAGGACAGATCAAGTGGAGTCCTATCCTGGGTCCAGTACTGTTTAATGTTTTCATTAATGACTGATAATGGAATGGAAAATATGCTGAAGATTTGCAGATCTTGCGGAGGCAGGGGCAAGCATTTTGGAGGACAGGATTAGAATTCAAAGTGACCTTGACAGTTTGGAGAAGCAATATATAGTCAAGTGCAAAGTACAACACTTAGGAAGGAGAAAAACAACCACCACCAACTACAAAATGGGGAATAACTAGCTAGGCAAGAGTACTGCAGAAAAGGATCTGGGAGTTATAGTGGATCACATACTGAATGAATACAAGTGAACAAGTGATATGCAATTGCAAAAAAGGCTAATAGTCTGGGCTGTATTAACAGGAGTGTCATAAGATAGACATTGGAAGTTATTGTTCTGCTCTACTTGGCACCAGTAAGGCCTCAGCTGGAGTACTGTGTCCAGTTTTGGGCACCATGCTTTAAGAAAGATGTGAATAAATTGGGGAGTCCAGAGGAGAGCAACAAAAATGATAAAAAAGGTTTTGAAAACCTGACCTATGAGGAAAGGTTAAATAAAACTGGGCATGTTTTGTCTTGAGAAAAAAAAAAAAAAGAGAGAGAGAGAGAGAGAGACCGTGCATGGATCTTCTTAACATATTTGAAGACTTAACCAAAGGACTGCGTTCAATTGTTCTCCATGTCCACGGAAGTAGTAGGACAAGTAGTAATAGGCATAATCTGTGGCAAGAGAACATAAGAACGGCCATACTGGGTCAGACTAAAGGTTCATCCAGCCCAGCATCCTGTCTACCAACAGTGGCCAATGCCCCAGAGGGAGTGAACCTAACGGGTAATAATCATCAAGTGATCTCTCGCCTGCCATCCATCTCCACCCTCTGACAAACAGAGGCTAGAGACACCATTCCTTAGCCATTGTGGCTAATAGCCATTAATGGACTTAACCTCCATGAATTTATCCAGTTCTCTTTTAAACCCTGTTATAGTCCTAGCCTTCACAACCTCCTCAGGCAAGGAGTTCCACAGGTTGACTGTGCGCTGAGTGAAGAAGAACTTCCTTTTGTTTGTTTTTAACCTGCTGCCCATTAATTTCATTTGGTAGCCCCTAGTTCTTACATCATGGGAACAAGTAAATAACTTTTCCTTATTCACTTTCTCCACACCATTCATGATTTTATATACCTCTATCATAGCCCCCCCCTTAGTCTACTCTTTTCCAAGCTGAAAAGTCCTAGCCTCTTTAATCTCTCCTCATATGGGACCCGTTCCAACCCCCTAATCATTTTAGTTGCCCTTTTCTGAACCTTTTCTAATGCCAGTATATCTTTTTTGAGATGAGAGGACCACATCTGTACGCCGTATTCAAGATGTGGGCGTACCATGGATTTATATAAGGGCAATAAGATATTCTCCATCTGATTCTCTATCCCTTTTTAAATGATTCCTAACATCCCGTTTGCTTTTTTGACTGCCGCTTCACACTGCGTGGACGTCTTCAGAGAACTATCCACGATGACGCCAAGATCTTTTTCCTGATTAGTTGTAGCTAAATTAGCCCCCCATCATATTGTATGTATAGTTGGGGTTATTTTTTCCAATGTGCATTATTTTACATTAAATTTCATTTGCCATTTTGTTGCCCAATCACTTAGTTTTGTGAGATCTTTCTTAAATTCTTCACAGTCTTCCTTGGTCTTAACTATCTTGAGCAGTTTAGTATCATCTGCAAACTTTGCCACCTCTCTGTTTACCCCTTTCTCCAGATCATTTATGAATAAGTTGAATAGGATTGGTCCAAGGACTGACCTTTGGGGAACACCACTAGTTACCCCTCTCCATTCTGAAAATTTACAATTCATTCCTACACTTTGTTCCCTGTCTTTTAACCAATTCTCAATCCATGAAAGGATCTTCCCTCTTATCCCATGACAACTTAATTTACTTAAGAGCCTTTGATGAGGGACCTTGTCAAAGGCTTTCTGGAAATCTAAGTACAATATGTCCACATGTTTGTTGACCCCTTCAAAGATCTCTAATAGATTAGTAAGACATGATTTCCCTTTACAGAAACCATGTGGACTTTTGCCCAACAATTTATGTCCTTCGATATGTCTGACAATTTTATTCTTTACTATTGTTTCAACTAATTTGCCTGGTACTGACGTTAGACTTACTGCTCTGTACTTGCCAGGATCACCTCTAGAGCCCTTTTTAAATATTGGCGTTACATTAGCTATCTTCCAGTCATTGGGTACAGAAGCTGATTTAAAGGACAGGTTACAAACCATAGTTAACAGTTCCACAATTTCACATTTGAGTTCTTTCAGAACTCTTGGGTGAATACCATCTGATCCCGGTGACTTGTTACTCTTAAGTTTCTCAATTAATTCCAAAACCTCCTCTAGTAACACTTCAATCTGTGACAATTCTTCAGATTTGTCACCTACAAATGACGGCTCAGGTTTGGGAATCTCCCTAAAGTCCTCAGCCGTGAAGACTGAAGCAAAGAATTCATTTAGTTTCTCTGCAATGACTTTATCATCTTTAAGTGCTCTTTTTGTATCTTTTTGCATCCGATGAAGTGAGCTGTAGCTCACGAAAGCTTATGCTCAAATAAATTGGTTAGTCTCTAAGGTGCCACAAGTACTCCTTTTCTTTTTGCGAATACAGACTAACACGGCTGTTACTCTGAAACCTTTTTGTATCTTGATCATCCAGGGGCCCCACTGGTTGTTTAGCAGGCTTCCTTCTTCTGATGTACTTAAAAAACATTTTGTTGTTACCTTTTGAGTTTTTGGCTAGCTGTTCTTCAAACTCTTTTTTTGGCTTTTCTTATTACATTTGTACACTTAATTTGGCAGTGTTTATGTTCCTTTCTATTTACCTCACTAGGATTTGACTTCCACTTTTTAAAAGATGGCTTTTTATCTCTCACTGCTTCTTTTACATGGTTAAGCCACAGTGGCTCTTTTTTTCAGTTCTTTTACTATGTTTTTTAATTTGGGGTATACATTTAAGTTGAGCTTCTATTATGGGGTCTTTGAAAAGTGTCCATGCAGCTTGCAGGGATTTCACTCTAGTCACTGTACCTTTTAATTTCTGTTTAACTAACCTCCTCATTTTTGCCTAGTTCCCCTTTCTGAAATTAAATGCCACAGTGTTGGGCCGTTGAGGTGTTCTTCCCACCACAGGAATATTAAATGTTATTATATTATGGTGTCTATTTCCAAGCAGTCCTGTTATAGTTACCTCTTGGACCAGATCCTGTGCTCCACTCAGGACAAATCGAGAGTTGCCTCTCCCCTTGTGGGTTCCTGTCCCAGGTATTTTTTGGAGGAATTATATGATCCTAGGTTTGATTCTTGTGGCTTTATGCATATGAATGTTACAACCTCTCCCTTTCCTTCCTGCCTTACAAATATTCCCATTAGGAGGGGTTCTGTTTCCTGCTTAATTCCAAAGTCTCCTTTGCAGTCAGCCAATTTAATTCTTATTGGAGTAAGATGCTACTTTGGTTACCCATTGGAGTGGTCAAATATTTAGACCATAGTAGTTTGCTAACAAACCAGCCACCGGCATCTAGATGCCATTATCTGCTATAGAGTCCAGGGACCCGTATTTCCAAGCCACATTTCCCAAAGAATGCTCATTTAAAAAACAAAAAGTGATTTCCTTCAGCTTAAGTGAAGTTTGAGTATTTAGGGCCCAAACCCACAAAAACTCTGCATCTCTCCTCCTAGAGTCAGGACCTATATATGCTGGCCAGGTCATCCAATTTTGTTTACAGTGCTTAGTACTTAAGACACACTGTTCAAGAAAAATGTAAGATACAAAAAAGTTTTCATGTAACTACTATTACATGTAACAGCTGTAAGTTCAATAGCTGATATTTGGCTTGTTCTTTCCAAAACTAGGAGGTTTATTTCAGAAGCTGATTTGGCTACAGCTATAGTCTGCTGCTTCTATTGATTTGAAGGACTTAGAAGGTCCTGTCTAAGAAATGTGCTCAACTCCTAGTGGCATTAGCGGAAAGAGAGACCCTATAATAGGAAGGAAAGAAACTGTAGGATGGTAAACCCAGTATGTGGAGAGTGAGCAAGGAGAGGAAAGAGGTTACCTAGTACTTTGCATATTTGTTATGGACAACAGGATTTTTTGAACTACTAAAATAGCCCTGGAAATCAATGGGCAACATCAACATCTGTACAGACCACTACGTATATTGTTCTATTGTTTTTGAACATCAGAATTGCACACTGGTTTCAATGGAAAGTTGTGCTGCAAAAAGATGTCTGCAGCATCTGAATCAACACCGTGCATGGGGGGGGGGGGAAAAAAAGCTTCCCCACATAAGAGGATTAACCCAAGTATGCTGAACTCCCAAATTCATATTTAGGCAAAGCTTAAGTGCCAGGTAGACACAAATCCCACTGAAGTCAATAGGAGATGCACATGCTGAGCAATTTTGAAAAAAATCAAGTTATTCATTTAGTGCCAGAAAATGACTTGAGCAGTCTAACTTAAGTGCTCATGTTTGAAAGGTTTGGCTGCAGCCCTTTAGAAGCTAACTTTTTGCCATTATCCCATCCCACTAAAGTAACTGCACTCAGCTCAGAGACTGGAGTGTTAGTTTTATATATAAAATTCAGAATCTGGGTAGCCCTGCAACTGGAATGAGCGATATACTTGTTTGTTCTCCAATGATTAGCCCTTTCACACTCATAAGCACTGGCAAGTCAGTTCCCAAACATGTTACATTTGAGATAAAAGCTTGTTTCACTTCACCCCATAGTACCACCTTAACCTTCAGAGATTTGTAAACCAACATCAGATGCATCAGTGTTAGAAGGCATATGTGGACAGTGCAGAAGTGAGTATGTGGGGTTCAGCAAGGCACCCTCAACATATAGCCACTGCTTTCACCCTATTGCTTAAGGAAGATTTCTTTAACCTCTGAAATTTACACTCTAGAGCCCACATAAACAAGACATCAAGCTAGAGATGGTTTACCACTTTGATCATCGTATGATTGGACTTCAGTATGGCAATTGCACCAAAGGCTGAGACAGAGATGATCACACCACCAACAATGGTGATAATCACAGGGACACCAGACGAGGTTTCATTCACCACCGCGAAAGCATCATGGAGTTTCATCTGGACAGAGACTCCTATGCACAGGAGCATAACCCCAGAAACCTGGAAGGAGTAGGGGGAGAGAGAGAGCAGATAACATTAAAGTCTGTCAGATAGGAACAATCTGAATGATCAAAGATCCTTTATCAAGATGTAGCTCCCAACAGCCATCAGCCCACTGAAGAGACTACAATACAAGAATCCTCTCTGAAGAGATTTTACTTGTTGGTATCTCGTGTTGAGCACAATGGAACATCATGCTATTTGTTCAAGGCAATAGTCACAGTAGTTTCCAGCTCTACAATGAGGCCCATCTCCAAGTGTACCATAATAGCAAGTTGCGCCTTTCATGGACTTTGGGGGGATGGGTGGGGGAGGAAAAGAGGCAGGACATCCAAGTCTGCTTCTGGCTATGTCTGTCTACACCGTCAATGTTGAGTCAATCCCTCTTGACTACCCTAGCTTGAGTGAAAGCAGCCAGACTGTGAAACAACACCTGAGCTGCACTGTGGTTGTGTTAGCAGCTAATGAGTTGGGCTAACTCCAGCTGTAGCCTGCACTGCTTCTGGGGCCAGCTAATTCAATTTAAGCCACCATGATCACACACAAGAATCCCCGAGTGGAGATGGGCTTGCATTGGGGCAACACTTAAGTTAACTCTGCAGTAAAGACATTCCATTGCCTCTCTCAAGCATATGGGAATGGACAGAACAAGACTTGTTGAGAGACTCCTCTAAGCAAGATTGGTAGAGTCAGCAGTGGTCACTGACAAAGTGAACTGCAACAAGAGTTGGACTTTTGACATCAGTTGTTCTAAAGTAGTCAGCAGCTCCTATCTTCCCCATTTTAGTTAAAGGTGGGAAGGAGTGTAGGTTAGGAAAGGGATAGGGAAATGCCTCCTATTATATAACAAGGATCCCTCCCACCAAGAAAGAACCACCTTTAAACAGATCTGGGAGGGAGTCCCTTACAGTCTAAGAGAGAAGACGACTTTTAGGAATATCTACACTTGAGACACACACAATAGCTGATTAGGTCCTCCTCTCAGCATGAAACCAGACTTGTAATTAACAAAGATTCCTATTAAAAAAAAAAAAGTAGGTTTATATGTAAGGCTATGGTAACATAGCGTCTTTCTTTACTCTTGTTGGAAAACCTCCTCCAGAATGTTGCTGTTTAAAGTTTACGTGTGATTAACTGCTTTCTCTGGAGAGAGATTAGTTTTTCACATTAATAACCGGTTAATTACACAAACCAAAACAAGACTTTCAAATACTCAACTCTTGGGAAATAAGCAGGTCAAGCTTTAATACACAGTTTAAAATAGGTCAGCTTCATTTTCCACCAGGCCCCGTAAAGGAAAAAAGTGCCTTCCTAATAGTCTTGAATCCTCTTTAAATCAGGTTCAGAGTTGATACAACTGGTGGAAGCCACTCATTTAACAACAAACTACTGGAGGATAAAAACTAGAAGTAGTATCCTAGACAAGCAATTAACTGAAAACTTTAAAAAAAAAAAACAACCCCAACCACCCAGCACATCACCTACAACGTATCTTACAATAGACACTAGTTAAAAGATTAAAATAAATAAATCCTTGTTACAGTGAATCACTCTAATGCTATAGCATCACTATTATAAAATATAGTACTTTGTATCACTACTATACATACACACACACACACACTAAGAGAAATTGAGACATATACATACACACACACCCCCCCTACAAACCCATAATTACATAGCACCCAATACCATAATAAAAACTGTTAGGAGAACAAAAAAACACCACCCCACAAAACAAAACAAAACTCACAGAACAAACAAAAGCCCAACAACAAATGACTACATAGGATTAGAAGAAACATTAAGACTTGATTAGCATTTCCTATTACACACTTCAAAATTAATCTCTAGTCATAGGATATATCTTAACATTCATCTAGGAGTTATATATTATTATCAAACTAAAAAGGTATACATAAACAGTTATATTTTTCATTGAATTCATTAGTGTGATAAACATAACTTTTCAGATGACAAGAAGTTTTTTGAAAAGTTAATCAAGATCCAAACAGGATTAAACAAAAGATAAGTCAAAAGATAGTAAAAATCTTACCCAATAAAACAAATCAATAAAATATAAGCAAACTTTAATTAATATTAGCTTCTTGCTAGAATCTATTTTCCTCATTTTGTCAGCTAACCACTAGACCATTCCTGCTAGAAACATCACAAGAGACAGAAATAATATTTCTGATATGGGTTTATAATTGCCACCCTTGTCAGCAATTTAAATCTAGTTCTGTTCTTATTGGCAAATTTCAATTAGATTAAAGATCCACAGGTGTAATTGTTAAGGACCACATTCTGACGTGCTTATGCGCCTACTGAGTAGTACATTACTCTGTCAATACCCCCATTGGTTCCAACGGGAATACTCAAGGAATAAGATACTACATATGGGGAGAAAGGGTATCAGAATTTGCCTTTATGTACTAGCTACATCAGAGGTGGGTAAACTACGGCCCGTGGGCCACATTCAGCCTGTGGGACCATCCTGCCCAGCCCCTGAGCGTCTGTCCCCGGAGGCTCACCCCTGGCCCCTCCCCCGCTCTTCCCCTTCCCCCGCAGCCTCAGCGCTCCAGGCTGCTCCGCGTAGGAATGTGCTACTGGTAGCAGTTATGGAGAGCAATTTACTACACTACACCGGCGCAATGCTCTGGGTGGCACGGCTGTAGCACCGCCAGCCACCAGTGCTCTGTGCTGCACGGTAAGGGGTCAGGGAGCGGGGGCAGGTTGGATAGAGGGCAGGGCAGTTCGGGGTGGTGGTCGGGGTGGAGATGTGGAAGGGGTCGGGGCAGTCAGAGGGCTGGGAACAAGGGGGTTGAATGGGAGCAGGAGTCCCGGGGGGCAGTCAGGAAGGGGTGATGTGGTGGGGGGGGCAATCAGGGGTTCTGGGGGTGGTCAGGGAGTGGGTGTGTGTGTGTGGAGGATGGGGCAGGGGTCCTTTGGAGGCCATCAGGGAACGGGGGGGTTGGATAGGGCAGGAGTCCCAGGCCGGGGGGGGGGAAGGGAGGCATCAGGAGATGAGACGCAAGGGGGGGCAGATGGGGACAGGGTTACAGCCTGGCACAGCCTCCCCTAACCAGCCCTCCATACAATTTCTGAAACCCGATGTGGCCCTCAGGCCAAAAAGTTTGCCTGCCCCTGAGCTATATACAAAAAGCAAAATGGGTTCCCAGCAATCAGACATTTTCATTTTAAAGGTGCAGTGGGAAGTATTTCAATTTGTTTCTGTCTCTCTACAACAGGGGCGGGCACTCCAGGCCCATGCCACTTCCCACAGCCCCCACTGGCCTGGAGCAGCGAAAGGCAGCCAGTGGGAGCCGCAATCAGCCGAATCTGTGGACGCAGCAGGTAAACAAACTGGCCCAGCCCGCCAGGAAGCTTACCCTGGTGGGCCAGATGCCAAAGGTTGCCGATCCCTGCCTTAGACTGTGATCCATCAAAAGTTAGCATGTGAGTCAGGAAGCCACTTCAGCTAGCCAATAGGATGCCAACCAGAGGGGTGTGTGCTAAGGTCCACCCCTCTCATGGAGATAAGTGGCTAAGTCCAGACTTCAGGAAGACACCTGTCTCTGCTTGCAAATCCACTAATAGGAACGGGCTGCCTAAACTGCTTCTTGCAGCAATGAGTTAGCTACTGGCCTCACTCTACACAAAATGGCTCACGGAGGAGGAGCCCACCTTATAATTTTTATCCCAGTAGTTAGAGCACTCACCTGGGATGTGGGAGACCCAGGTTTAATTCCCCCCCTTCACTACCAGAGAAGGTAGGGATTTGAACAAGGAGTCTCCTGCCTCTCAGGGGTGTGAGCTAAGCACTGAACTAAAGGATATTCTGATAGGGACTACTTTCTGTCTCTCCGGTTGAACCTGTTCCATTTTAGAGTAAATAAGGAAAGAGTGGTTGGCATTGGGGGACTGGGTCTCCTACCTCCTAGATGGGTGTCCCAATCACTGAACTACAGAAGCATTCTCACTCCACTCTTCTCTCTCTGGCCCAATGACTGTTCCCCTGTGGATAAGTACTTAAATAGTCAGGGAGAACAGAGACTGCTAGGAGTGAGCAGGCTCCAGCAGAGTTCTGGGACATGGGACAAAGGGTATGTCTACACAGCAACTAGACACTCAGGCTCGCAGGGCTCAGGCTGCAGGGCTGATTCATTGTTGTGTAAGCTTCCAGGCTCAGTCTAGAGCCTGGGCTCTAGATCCCTGTGATGTGGGAGGGTCCCAGAACTCAGACTCCAGCATGAGCCCGGAAGCCTACACATCAATGAAACAGCCCTGCAGCCTGGGCCCCACGAGCCCGAGTCAACTGGCAGGGGCCAGACATGGGTTTCTCGTTGCTGTGTAGATATTCCCTTAGACTTCAGCAAGGAATGGCTGGGAGTGGCCTGCTAAAGCAGGAGAGCCCCTGAACCAACAGGGAAAACAGTGCAAAAGTTCTCCAGGCAGGGAGTCTTGGGAGAGACCCTGAATAAGCAGGGGGACAAACAGAAGGGCCTGCAAAATTCTCCAGACAGGGAGGCCCGGGAGAGACCTCGAAGCAGCGGAAAGATTGCAGAGCTCTCCAGGCAAAACAGCCAGGGAGTAGGAAGAGAAATGTCTGTTTGTTGGACTTTAATTTGGGACTTTTGTTTATTTTCTGTGAATAAACTCAGACCTCAAAGGGGGTGTTTTGACCACAGGAAAAGTGTGCGGAGTCTGCTAAAGGGCCCTGAAATTGGGGAAACAGAGGCAGGGTACTACAAAGTGACCTTTGGCCATGTAGGGGCACTCAGGAGGTGGCTGACCCCTGTCACTGCATCCAGCTGCCTGGAAGGAGGCAACAGCGTGCATGCTCAGAGGCAGAAACATAGATGTGTAGGGAACTTTTACTCTAGAAACTAAGGTGCCGAGTAAATTTAGGCACCTACAGGGTTCAGCAGCAGTTTTGTGGATCCCAGTGGAGCCTAAACCTGGGACTTAGGCACCAAACCTGAGACTTAAGTGCCTAAGCACCTTTCTGGAACAGGGCCTAGAAACCCAAAGAAATAGATAGGGACCTAGTTGAATTTTCAAAATTGCCTAGCTGCCTCCACTGAAATCAGCTATGTGCCTGTCTGCATCTTTATGCACCTAAATACCTTTAAAAATGTGACTCCAAATCACTTTTGAAAATGGAACATAGGCACTTAAAAACTTTTACCCTGTATTACCACCATTCTAATGGTGGTAATAAATACAGGTGCTATAATTAGAAGGAAATGGGAACAAATTGAGAGATGGAAAAAACTGGGCTGAATATTAGGAAAATCTTCCTGACAGGGAGATGCGTTAGAACTATAGATAGTCTCCCAAGGATAGTCCCACTGATAGCACTACTCACATTCATAAAGCTAAGCACCTGCATATGTCTTTACAGGATCATGGTTCAATCATATAGCTTCTTTCACTGTCTTAGGTGCCTTCTCTGTAAAACGGGGATAATGATGCTTTTACACACATCTATAAAATTCTTTGAGGTCTATACCCGAAGGGCAGGATTTTCAGAACCACTCCTCATTGGCTTAACTACATTCCCATTGAAATCAACAGTAAAATTTCCATCAATATCAATGAGAGCAGCTAGACCAATGCTGAGCACTACTGAAAATTCCTCTTCCTCCCTCCTGCGCCTAGTAAGTATTATTTAAGTGTTAAATAATACTTATTAATGATGGTTAGACTGTGCCATTAGTCACAGTTTACCAAAGCTATTGCACAAATAGCTCTTTTAATCTTTCCTCATATGTCAGTTCTGTTACCCCCTCGGAGCATTTTTGTTGAGCATTTTCTCTGATCTGCCTCCAAAGTGTCAGTATCTTTATGGTTAATGAGGTGCCCAGAACTGAACACAGTATTCCAGATGTAGCCACCCTCTAGCCATAGACAGACTATTACTTCTCTGTTCTGTGATGTCATGCTTCTATGTAGACAGCCCAAAAATTACACTGACTTTTTTTTTGCTAAGATATCACATTGCAAAATCATAGTCCGTTATGCTGTCCACCATGACTGTTAGGTCTGCTTTACCCTCATTACTTCTCAAGTTTCTTCTTCCTATTGAATATTTATATTTCAGGTTATTTTTCTCTACATGTATTTATCAGGCTGTCTGGAGTGGCTCATGAACATAGGTGCCAACCTCAGGGCAGACTGTTACAGGGCACAAACACCAACCTCACTGTGTGTTCTATAATTAGATTTCACCAAGTATCAAGTATGAACTCCTCAAGCACTATAACTGCCTTTGGCACCCCAGTCTGTCTTGCCACCCAGGCAAGCTTGCCCTTGTGGCAGATGGTCCCTTACACCAAAAATCACAATATTCAGGTTACTCCCAGTCCCAAAGGACCAGTCATTTATGCCAGGTCAATTATATTTTAGATCTCTTACCAAAGACAACACTTGTAGCCAATCCTGTAATAAACTAACTAAAGATGTAGTAACTAAGAAAAAGAAATGAAAGTTATTTACAAGGTTAAAGCAGGCAAACATGCACCCACAAATGAGCTACAATCGTAGGTTTCAAAAGGGAATAGATGCTGCTATAATAGGCAAGCTTTATATGTCCTTTAGGGCTAACCTAAGTTAAGCCACTTGGAAACACCTTGCTTAGAAATACTGCACTCTCCAAATTCCAAGCAGCATAGTGATACAGTTCCTTCTGGTCAGGAATTTTTATTCCCTTCACTCAGAGTCCAAACTGTGATGGAACAAGGATGTATGTCCCCTCTTCATGGGTATGGGGGGAGCAATCAACAAAGTCTTTGGTCCACTGATGTTCCACAATGGTTCCTCTGGTGTCTATGGGCCTTCTTTTGTTGGGCAGAAGATGATAACTTTTGTGGTAAACGCATTCTTGTAAACGTAATATCTATTTTAACAGTGCTAACACACAGGTGAGCCCGACTGGTTTCCAGCAATGCTTTTGTCAGTGTTCACTGAGGCCTGGGGGCCTTGGCATGAGCTGGCACTTGGTCTGCCAGTGTCACAATATTAGCTTGCATTTTTCTAGCTGAATCTTATTTTGTTACTTTCTACCCATCACTTTGCATTACATTTCAGTCATCCCTATTTTTTTTGCAACTCTTTCCAATTTAGTATCATTTTAGAATTTAATTAACTACCTGTTTACTTCCCTTCCAGATCATTAATGGAAATTTTAAATAACACTAGAGTTATGAATTCTGCAGCACCCCACTGCAGGCCTTGCCCCAATCTTGTTCTTCTTTGTTTGTTGTCCACTAGCCAGTTTTCAGTCCTCATGACAATGTTCCATTCCAGTTAGGGACTGGTCCTGAACAATGAGAGTTTATATCATATATACATTTTTATGCTATCTAATGTAGCTGAGGATGTTCTTATTACCCATATAAATGGTTAATCCTTGTTTGAGTCCCACTAACCTTTTGGCCTCCATAATATATTGTGGCAGTGAGTTCCACAGATTAATTGTGTGCTGTGTATTTCTTACTTCCATTCTAAATATGTTGCCTTGCAGTCCCCCTATTTCATCTGAAGTCATCTTATTCCCACATTAGGAGACAGGATAAATAAAACAGAGTGATTTGCCATTTCTATACCATTCATCTCTTTATCATGTCCTGTCTTATTTGTCTCCTCTCTAAACTAGGGACTCTCCGACATGTTAATATTAAAAGCAAACCATGTTAATTGCATGGAATATGGTATTTTTTGTCATTCAGCTTTACAGAAGCCAAATGAGCTGCTGGACAAAGCTGGTTCCTGGAGTGACAGATTATATGTGTTGAGAAGAAGGGCTTCCCAACAGCTGTGGAAAAGCCTAAGGCATCAAGGTATGTTAATAACAGTAAAGCCATTAATACTTCACCAGTTTTCAAAATTTAGCGAGAACAGGCAAACTTTATGTCTAGCATGTGTTTTTAAACTTTGATGATTAATCACTGTTTTCAGTCCACTGTTAAATTTGCCTTAACAATGTTAATTTATTAAACATCATAATTCCATGAATGAAATAACTCATTTGGACATTCTCTAGCCATTGGGCAACATGCATTGAAATGTTTTCAGCAGAAAGCTGGGGCCCTGGAATAACGTTTGGGGAGTTGGTTTCAGAAGTTTGTTGCAATTCATTGAGAGATTGAACTGACTCCCATTTACTTCATTGGGAGTTTGATCAGGCTCTTTGTTGGTGAATCATTTTATTCTACTAATTGATCACTTCATAAAAACACAGTCTTTGATTATAATTATTCATATTGCAGTAATGCCCTTAGACCCACTCTACTAAATGCTGTACAAACATATAGGAAAAGACAGTCCCTACCCTGAAGTACTTACAATCTAAATAAACAAGACAAAAAGTATATGTATGGAAGTATTATTATCATCCCCATTTTACAGACAGGGAAATGAAGCATAGAGAGTTTAAGTGACTTGCCCAAAGTCACATGGGTAGGCTATGGATGAGCTGAGATTTTAATCTGTATTTCCTGAGTGCCAGTCTAGTGCCATAACCACAGGACCATCCTTACTTCTTGCTTTCAAGCATGCTGATTTGACTAGGTTACTTCTAATGTCCACATCTCTATGATGGTCATAATTTTTACTGTTAATTAAGTTGTCATATAGTTGTCAATATTTCCAACTGATAAAAGTGTTAAACAGCTCCACTTTGAAATGAAACTCTGGCAGCAAAATGTATAGACTGATTTTATGGGCAATACCAGTTTTCAGACGTTTCTGGGGCAGGATAGCTGCAATATGTGAACTGATATATGCATTCAAAGACAGGCATCTGATGCAAGGCATACCAATCTCCCTTCCAAGAAGCAGGAAAAGGGAGCCAAGTCTCACTGAACAAAAGTGGGTGTTTGTGTATGGGAAGGCCATGAGATCTCATTAGTTTTTCCATAAATTCAGATAAACAGTCACACATTAGGATGTTTATCTGAATTCCAAACCTTTGGATGTCTTTTGACTTGGGTCCTGTATGTATTTTTGCTATCTTGGTGGAGTGTTTTGCAACATTGCAATGAAACATCCCATACTGACACAGTGTCATCACACAGTCTGTGGAGCAGAGAAGGTAAGATTTAGTACCTATTTTCATCTCTTTGAGAAGAGCTTAAATATGGTATTAAGTTTCTGGGATCTGCTAATAAGATATTTGTATTTAGCTCCCTTACTCCTAAATGTGAATGAAACCCTCTGAGAACTGGTGACCATGATAGCCCAGATACTTCAAGTGTATTCAGAAAATTGCCCTTGGTAACAATTTCCAGATGTTGTCAGCTGTGTTGCTATGGTACATCAGTCCCTTTTGGTGGAAAGAGTCAACTTGAATGCCTTTGCCAGATTAAATCAGAGAGATCTAGTTATCCTCTGCTTGGTGGGCACAGGTACCTAACTTGCGTTAATGTTAACTGTAGTCATATATATTCATCAAAAGACCAATAAACCCCAGAGCCTCACTTTTATTCTTAATACAAATTTCTAGTATTTCTTGTTAATCTTCAAGGTGAATGATGAAGTATTAGCGGCAGTTTTCAGTATCAGGAGCATTTTCAGGGAACAAATTTACGAAGTGAACACTTTTACCAGAGTTGAATTCCAGCTTCTCCAGAGGGGATCTATTCCAAACGTACTGATGAATGCCAGGTCCAAAATATCTACCCATAGCTGCCTTCCTTCCTCTGCTAACAGCTTGTGTTGGAGCTGCATCAAAGCTGGCTGCAAGCATAGCAATGTATGCACCTGCATAGAGTAATTACTGTGGCTAGTGCCAGTGTATATTAGCTTTAGTGCTCTTGTGAAAAAGCATGGATTAACTCATCTCATTCAGTTTATTACAGCTGTCTCAGTGCACATCCAGACTGTTACATACACGTGTAAAGCAATAACCATCCCCTCTAACTGATCCTTTTTTTATTTCTGGTGGAGGAGTCTTTTTTCCCTCATCGTTTCCACTGTGGAATGCTGCAAGGCTACATCCTTAGCCGGCTCCTCCTTTGGGTACTTTTATTGTCAATTTCAGTACTGGGCAACCGTTCTCTGCTGATGACCCACCTTTCTACATCACCCTCTGTGTTTTCTGATCCCTCTGCATCCAATCTGTCTGCTTATCAGCTCTTGGCTACGCTCTAATATTCTACTGCTGAATGTTTCAGTGCAGGTTATTTCCTTACCATCTAATAAATGAGCCTCAAACCTGACCAGGAAGGATCACTGAGAAGATGGCTCAATGAAATCAATGGGAGTTAGGCACCTAAAATACCTTTGAGGGCCTCAGCCCTCCTGGAGCATTCAGAATTTGGCCTCTTTGCTACAACTTACAACAGGTTTGTCAAGAAGGTGCTGATTGTAGTGGATGCTTGTTCCCACTAACTCATTTCTCATAATCCAACAAACTTTTAGGTGATACTGGATTTATGGTCCCTACTGTCCTGGGCTGGATTAAGTTCAATGACAAAAGTGTAAAACTCCAGGCCCTGTTAACCATCCTCTGAGAGGGCCAGACCCCCATTTCAATTTTTTTATCTATATAATAGTGTATTCCTTTCTTGTAGAAGTTTCAAATAAGCAAGTAAAGTTGGACCATAGGATACTATCTGCTCTGAATCACTCTTGCCTAGATTGTAAACTCTGAGGCAGAGACTGTCAATATTGTTTCTCTTGTACAGCACTGAGCACATATTTAAATATTGACAAAGAAATTATAATTAATAATAATATTTTGCTATGAACATTTTTGCGTGTTTAACTTAAATATTGAGATCCAGATTCTGTGGTCTAGCCAACCTGAACTCAGTGCAGGACTAAGGATAGCAGGACAGGCTTTATACTACCTCTGTGTTCACCCTGTGCTGGGGTTGGCTGGATAACTGTCCCCCGTCTTTCAGCCTTTAATCGCAGACCACACCACTTCAGGTCTCCTTCACCACCATCACGTGTTTTTGTGTTGTTCTAACCAGTACACTATTTGCATATATTTACAGTCCTCAGGCTAGCTACTCCACTTGCTTCTGGGGAAAGCAGTCCAGTCTCTCCCCCTCAGGATTGTCTTCCTCTTAATTTATATGCTCCCATCTGCTGCAGTTGCTTTCCACCCCCCAAATTAGCTGCCCAGCTGTAGCTCTACTCAGTTAATTGATCTTCCAGTTAGGTCCCAATGAACCTATAATGGTTGGGATTTGAGTGACAGGGTGCTGAGTTAGCTCCTGTTACAAAAATGCTTCAGCTGGTGGCACAACTCAGAGCAGTCTCAAAGGTGCATAAAAGTTGTTTGGAAGCACAGCACTTTACATAACTGTGTAAGTTAAACTCACTACTATATGTCATTCTGGTAACCAGGAACTGTAGGAGCACAAACTTGCCAGGATGCCCCCTGGCTTTCAGGGATGTCTCTTATACCATGACATGCCTCCCCATGACACCCAGAGATTCCCTGACACAAGGATGGTTAAGGTGTAGCAGAGCTGAGAATCTAGTCCTGAGACTTTAATTCAAAGTGACATTAGATTACAGCAGCAATCGGTACATAAGGTGAGAGGACACAGGTAGATGTAGTATATTACCTGGACAAGATGAAGGATGGGAAGGCCCCCCAGGCTGTGCAGGGTAGGTTTAAATTAGCTGCCTTTCTTTATTGGTGCCATGTGCTTCTCTGGGGTATTGGTTGTTTTCACACTCAGTCTCCTCCCACAAAGTTCAGGGTCACTCTGAAGTCATTTTGTACGTAGTTCAGAGTTGATCATTCGGCAAAATCAGCCGCTTCTTATCCCCTCCTTTCCTTTATCCTTGCAGTCGGGGCACTGGTGGGATGAGGGAATGAGGCCTGCTGGTCAGGATAGGGAAGCAGATCTCTGGTTTGTGAGCTAGAATTCAGTTGTGCATTCACTGATGGCTGCTGTACCAGGCTGGCAGTCACACAGAATAGCTCATTATCTCAGAGAAAGACATTTCCCGTGTGTAACATTAAATATGGCAGTTGTGTCCCCTGCAACCACTAAAACTATAATAATAATTGATAAAGACATATGATTTTCAGCACTACAGTTTCTGTTGGTGGGAAATGATTGCTCCTTTCCCTCAGCCAGCTGGTGCTGCAGCTTTATAGGAAACCATCTATGCAGTGACCTGTTTTATTCACAATATAATTAATTTTCTACATATAATAAAAATTCATACTCACATATATAGATAGCACTTTTCATCTTCCAAGTGCTTTGCAGATGTAAAGTATGGAATCTTAACAGGTCACATGGGAGGCAGACAAGTATTGTTATGGCGGGAGTCATCAGGTGGCACTGTTTTCACATAGTTTTAGTATCAAGCAGTATACAGTCTTTGAAGAAATGTTATATTGCTTTAGGTATGTAAAGTTTCTTTTCGGGAGAGCTCTCACGTACAGCAAGAGAGTTTGCTCTTTGCTTTAATCTTTCCAACTAGACTATTCTTGGGGCAGAGTTGCTTCCTGGGAACAAAACATTTCTGTTTGGGCTGAGGTTTCTGAAAGAGTAGATTGTCTGCATGCTGTTTATGGCCACCTCTGTTCAAGGACTGGTGCATGTGTAGTATAAATAAAACAAGTTCACTAAGAAAAATATGGATTCCACATCACTGATTTCTCCTCCAGTGGGAAACCAATCTGCAAAGCCCTCCTATCTGCAACCTCTCAGCAAAGGGGTGACAGTGTTATTTTCATTTTTACAAAGATGGAACTGACAAGTGAAGTGATTTGACCAAGGCCACACTTTGGCAGAGGCAGTATTAGAACTCAGTTTTTCATGGCTCCCAGTCCTGTGTTCAGACCACTTAGGGGCTGCCTATCCTTAAACCTTCCTCAAATTGTTTTGTCAGATACAAAACTTCTTCCAGACACAGGCATTTATTTTTATATTTACTCTTTTTATTCCCACCAACTGACAGAAGGCCAAATGATGTCCTGCAGGCTGTGTAAATGATGTAAACTGTGGAACTCATTGTCAGTGGAAGTTGTTGAGGCAAAGTATTTAGGAAGATTAAAAAAGGGATTGGATATTTACATGGATGTCAAGAATATCCAGAGTTATCCTAATTAACAGTAATATTTTTGGAAGGGATATTAAACCTTGTGTTGAGAGCTTATGCCAATCTCTTACGCAGAGCTGAAGAAGAGCTCTGTGTAAACTTGAAAGTTTCTCTCTTTCACCAACAGAAGTTGGTCCAATAAAAGATATTACCTCACGCACCTTGTCTGTGTTACAGGGTGTCCTGCAGTAAGACCTATGAGGAATAGAAGCCCCAGCATGCAGCAGAAGATATGTCTTTGTATTAAATATCAGGGCAACAGACATCTCAGTTTCTTCCAAATAACATGTGGTCCTTGGGCTCCTAATATGTTGCTGATGTGACTGCCCATTGGACTAAATAAAAATGCATGTGCACCAGAGCAGAATACCACCACTTTCACTTCTGTGTTGTCCTGAAAAACAAAGAATTCAGGCAAATGTGCTTGTTTAGCAGTTTCATTTGTGTTTCTTGTTTTTTATTCCTCATTGTGAGCAACTGAACCATCACTTACATCATCGTCCATCCACCTTAGCTCTTAAGAATTATTTGAAGCCTTCCCATGAGCAAACTGGATGCCAAAAGCTTTGTTGTAAGAGACTTTGCAGTTCTTCAATTCCAATAGGTTATGACTTGACTGAATCAAAAAATGCTAGAGTATGAAATAAAAAAAAGTTTTGCAATGAGGTGTTTTGCCAAGTAAGTGACTGGACTTTGGGTTACTGGTTATTATTTGCATTGTGGTAGCACTGTGAGGCACTGTTGTGCTAGGCACAGCCTATAACTAAAAGGTGAAAATCTATAACTAAATGGTGTTCTCTATCATCAAATGAGTTGGGGGAAATGTGTGATACGGTTTGCAAGTACAGTTTAATTGTTTATCTTTTTCTTAATCATGGCTAGTGAACTAGGACAAGTATTTGACAGGAACTTGAATTATTTAGCTTCCAAATCCTTCCTCTAGTTTATCCCCTGAATGAATTGCTCAACAGATTAGACAATGTGTAGGACCTATATGAACCTCTTACTCACATTGGTGATCAGGCATTCACACAAACAGATGCACTGACTTCAATGGGACTCTTTCTGAGCCAGATCCTAACATCCTTACTCAGAATGATCAGCTCCTTTCCCCATGTGTGATCCTGATGAGTTCAATGGGACTGATAGTGGTATATGGTACTATTCACAACGTGAGTCTGGGTATCTGTGACTGGTCCTGTGTGAGTAGGGGATCACCAGGTGGTCCTTAAGCAGTTAAATAAGTTGCATTAAAACAAATGTAGCTTCCTCCATTGGGCATAGGAGAACTAGGATATGCTTAAGCAATTTGGTGAAGGAAAAGGAGCCAAGAGCCTGATCATGCAACAAACTTATTTTCATGCTGGTGGAGGACTTTTAGGATATGGCATAAAATTCCCAACTGCTACACAGGTTTGAACTCTTGTGTGTATTAATAATTGCTGATGTGCTGCATGCTCTGTTAAACAATGTGTTAAGGCTAATTAGATTTGAAGCAAACTTTTAAGACTTTCATGGTCTCGTGTAATTCCTAGTATGTTGATAGAGCATTAATGAAAGACTGTTTCAGCTGACCTAACAGGATATGAAATGTGAGTGGTCTTGTGGGTAAGGCACTGCAGTGGGATTCAGGAGATGTGGGGTCAGTTACCACCTCTGCCACCTGGCTGTAGGCAAGTCATTTATTCTCTGTGCCTCAGTTTCCCAGTTCTAAAACAATGATCTTGTCTATTTAGATGATCTACTCATTAGAGCAGGGACTGTGTCTTACTGTGTGTTTTTACAGCATCTGGTTCAATGGAGCTCTGATTTTAGTGCTACTAGAATACACGCACTAACCAAAATAATTAGTTATTTTGGTTATTCACTATATCTAGTTAGTTTTTTCTTAATTAAACTTTGGAATATCATTTTAATCTTGGAAAATAATAAAATATAGTGGTTCTTCTGGAAACCAGTCTAACATATTGTCTATTTTTATTTCAACCCATTACATGCAAATTCAGGAATGTCCACAGTTCATTGTCCAAATTCCCACATCAGGCTACTTCGATAAAAGACTTTCTGTGAGATTAAAGAGTTCCATAATAAACAAATACATTTGAGTACCACTGCAGAGTCATTCCACTGCCAATTCCAGCAGCCTATCTATAAAGAAAGTACTGCTTTCTAATGCCAAAAGAGTGAAATGCCTTTAGATTAGAATTTGAGATGCCCATTTGCCAACATTATTGTTTATTATTTGTATTACCGTAGTACTTAGTCCTAGACCAGGACCGCATTGTGCTAGGCACTCTACAACTAAGGTAGGTTTTAATATAGTATCTTTTTAGCATCACAAAAGATCTTTTTGGTTCAGAAGCCCTGTGAGCTGACTTAAAAATGTATGCCCAGATAACGGGAAAATAATAGTCACTGGAAGGGTTTTCAACACAGTACTTGGGATATTTAACTAGATCTCATGACTGAAAGTTCTTATGATCATCAAAAGATCAACATTCCAACACATTCCTGGTTGTGATCTGTTTATTAAATGTTCCCTTTTTTGGTGCTAAGTGTGAATGTTTGGAACAATGCTACAGCTCATACAACCCACTTGACCTCGCTAGTGCATTTTAAAAAAAGAAGGGAAAAAATGTGGATGCCACTGAAAATTATAGGGGTCTGGCTTTGGAGAAAAACAGAACTCAGGCCAACAGTACAGTTAGGCTGGAACCTATCCACAACTATAAAAGAACAAGACTCTAACTGAAGAATCTTTTATTCAGAGGAAGAAAGGGAATTCATTGAAAAGAGGAACAGAGCGTGGTTTTAAAAGTGTGTAAAACACGTTTCTTTCACAGAAGCCCAGCTATGTCTTAAACACAGTCCTGGCTAGTTAGTCTGTTCAATTTCATTTTTACTTTAAACACAGAAAAATGTGAGTAACACATTACAGGGGCTTAGAGTTCATAGAACTTCTTAGCTGAAGTGGAATTTGCTGACAATATTCTCTGCTAAGATTAGCAGAACAGGATTGGTTTATTCTCTGGAGCTGGATTTTTGACCTGCTGTTTTTCACTGATAATATTATATGGTTTTATAAGGTCCACCTATTCTTTTTTTCTACAAAGATGATACATTGATTATACCTCCTTCTCTTCAGTAATTTGGCAGCATAAAGAACATGTTTGCTTATCTCCTAATTATTATTAACAATTATATCTACACTTATGTAGTACCTTAAGCCCCAGTGGTGCCAGAACATGTATGGTAAGTGTAAATATATATGGTCAAAGGCTGATGTGAAGCATGGAGGCAACAGACAAGGTACACAGAGAGCACCTGGTAGAAATCCCAATACTGCCCACTTTATGTGTCCGCATATGTTTGAGCGCATGTGCTTCTATATTAGCAACCAAATACTACATTTAATGACAGATAAGATTACATCAGGACACACCCCATCCACCCAAACCCTGAACAGCATGGAAAGGCGAAGTTCAGGGGAAAGACTTGTGCATTCTTTTCCCCCTTCATATTGCCTACCATACTGTAAATAACACACTTCAACATGCCTCAAGGCTTCTACTTCCATATCCAGTGGATACCCCCCAAAAATACATATCTGTTGTGGCTTTTGCTCTTTACACAACAATAAGAAGAAGAAAACAAATGGGCACAGCTGGGTCCAGGTTATCAAGTTTACTAAATCTACAGAAACATGAGAAGACTGGTGTTCATAACTCTGTTCTGCTGCGGCTAGAGTTACAAAATGATCGGTCAATCACACACCTCATTTGGAACCAGAAGTACACAATCAGGCAGAAGCAGACACACACACACACACACACACACAGCAAATAAAGTACTAAATGTAAACTACTGAAAAAAATATAGGGAAAGCAGCATTTTTCTTTTGTATTAAGTCAATGTTCAGTTGTAAACTTTTGAAAGAACAACCATAATGTTTTGTTCAGAGTTACAAACAACATGCATTCCCAAGGTGTTCATAACTCTGAAGTTCTACTGTATATACATATTGCTTCTGTGGTTGGCTTCCAAAACACAGAACACAGTGAGCATCCTTGGAGGGCTCACAAACTATTTAAAGGGGTACAGCCCAATTCCTATTGGGGTACAGCCCAATTCCCCAGTTTCATAAAACTTGCACTGTAATGTAAAACCCCAGCTGTACCCTCATATGCTTTTGTCTGTCCCACGTTCTGTGCATTTAGGAAGTTATTCTGCCTTAACACTGCTGAGGTCACTGTTGCATTAGAGTGTAAGTTTGATGAAGCTTCCTGTCTCTTCTATCCATTCCCAAACCTCCCGGCTGCTGTAAGCAGGGGAGTCTCTACTATCGCTACTCCTGCCTCCATTTCTTGGGTCCTCTTCCCCCAGTATAAATCTCCAGTTTGCCACAACAGCAGCAGTGAGAAACTGATATGATTCTTGACAGTTTTGCAGCTTTCTCTGTTACTGCTTGGAAAACCTAAGAGCAGCAAATGAGGCAGTAGAGCAGACTCAGGAAGACGATGCTACATCGATTCATATTTGGAAAACTATCTCCACAATCACAAAGGCTAGAAACTGTTTTGTATTTTTAAACAAGAGTTTACATTCTGCAGAAATAGATGGCTTAGGCCCTCACACTCACCAGGGAGAGAGAGAGAGAGACACTTGGCACTAGTGAATGGTCAAATGCATTTTTTTCAAGTCCTGAACATTCAGGGGAGCCCAGGTCTCTATGTTGTTGGGCTTTATAGACATGTTTGTCTACCTGGTGGGTTGTTCTGTAGCTTCCCAGCTCTAATTATGAGTCAGATCAAATACTGATCATATTCCCAGTTACTTTCTGGAGAAGAAGTTTGAGTGAAAAGAAGAGAGTACTAAATGCTGCCGGCCCTGAATAGATGCGTCGTGGCACCCCCTGAAGCTTGTCCCAACAAGGGAGCCTAAAAGTTTCTACAGAAGCACCCCCAACTTATAATCAAAGAATATCCTCCCTCCCCTTGCTCAGTGCTACACTGACTGTGATTCCTTTGATGCAGCTCTGCTCCTAATTACCTGATAATCATCTGAACTGCAGCCTTTACAGTTCAACCTCAATCACTTACCCACTGGAAGTGTTTAGGAAAGTAACTTCATCCTTCATTTGTTTCCTGAGCATTGCCCTACAGAAGCTGTGTAAGCTCTCTGAGGGCTTTGTTGGTTACAATCCACGGCTTGCACATTGCTGAAATATAAATGTTAGGTCAAGATGCTCTGACAAGTTTTAAATCCATCCAGCTGCTGTTTCCTAAATGTGTCCCTGGAGCAGCTGCATGAAAGATGTTTACAATTAAAAAACTGAAGTAGCCAGTTAACAGCAGTAGAGAATTACTCTACCCGGCACCATCCATTAAGTATATTGGAAAACTCATTGTCAAAAGCATGATCTCATTTAGTATCAATGCCAAAGGAGCAGAAATATTTACTTTCAGTTCATCCTGTGGCTTCTGGGGTCTCTTTAAAGCACAGGCCCACCCTGGGAGATGCATAGCTCCTGCAGGGGCTCTGGGAGGCAATGTGACTGGAACATGGGAGCACATGGTGCCTGTGCCAAGTTTAACAAGGTGCTGCATTCACTCCCTTCTGCCATTAGCCTGTTCCAAAGGCCAATGGAAAGAAGAGCAGGGTGATACCTTTAGTTTTTCCCCTCCTAGTTTGACCTGTGGAGCCAAAAGCACCGAGGGACAGAATAGAGCATCTGAGCTCCACTAAGGGGGAGCCAATGCTCTAGAGCCCAGCAGGGGCCTGACCTGCTGTAGTGCTGGTTTGTGGGGCTAAGTGGCTTTAGTGGCCAGAGCTCCTCCCTTTGCTGAAGGTAAACATCACTTCCTTGGTGACACTCAGGTCATGCCTTCTTTGTGGTTGTGAAGGCTAGAATTATCTTTTAAATCAAAAGTGAGATTATGATGTAATGCAGGACTGTGAGAGCTGAGGTGCAAGACATGTCTTTTGTGTCTATGCCCTAATCCATCCCTGCCACTGGCTGTATCCAAAACCCAGTGAAGCTAAGTCACGCCCAAGGGGCTTAGTAGAGCTTTTATGATCAGGTCCAGGTCCCCGTCCCCGCCCCCCGGATTTGTGCTAGAAATGGCCCAACTTGATTATCATACACATTGTAAGGACAGTGATCACTTTAGAAAAGCTATTACCAGCAGGAGAGTGGGGTGGGGGGAGGTATTTTTTCATGCTTTGTGTGTATAAAAGATCTTCTACACTTTCCACAGTATGCATCCGATGAAGTGAGCTGTAGCTCACGAAAGCTTATGCTCAAATAAATTGGTTAGTCTCTAAGGTGCCACAAGTACTCCTTTTCTTTTTGCGAATACAGACTAACACGGCTGTTACTCTGAAACCTCTCATTATGTAGATGCTGGTTAGGTGGGGCATGGAAAAAGCTAAGACCAACTCTGCGTGGGTGAGTGGGTGCATGAAAGCTCCCCCTCTTATGCCAAGCACTTGTATGTGTGCATAACGGGAGGGGTGCCGTTCCCTGTCACTGCCATCATGTGAATGCCTTTCCAGTTCAACAGCCATTTTGTACCAGTGACTATGCAGATTATGGAAGTTGCACTCTGTATATGTCTGCTTTTGTTTCTATATGATGAGGATTCAAACTAGCTGAAGAAGGGGTCTTTTTAGCCCTGCAGTTTAGACACAGCACCACAAGAGAGAACCAAAAGAGAGGTTTCTTAGACTAGTAGTGTTACTTCCTCTTCTTATCTACCAGCAGCTAATGCGCAGTGAGATAGATGACATACCAGCAAAAGTGATATCCAATGCTGCCCCCTTTTAAAGGATGCTCATTGTTAGTTTTCGTGCACAAAATTAATCCCAGGATTAGAATGAAGAATATGTAAGTCTCTACAAATATTATGCTGTTGATATCACTTGAAAACAATGCACAGAATTGGTGCTTGTTTTTATGCTAGACGGTTTTTTGTTTTTGTTTTTTTGGGTGCAACCATGTTTAAGTGTGGAGGCATTTAAGGAACACCAAGGAGAAAACAAGATTTATAGCCTAAATTGTGTTCTGTACACTTCAAAATATCCAGGGGAAGCAATCCTTCCATCCCTCCCCTTTAACAAACAAACAAACCACAACTAAGAGTCACATTTCAAGGGGCCTGCATTTGATGGGAGCAATACCTGCACACAAGAGGAGGATTTATCCCAAAGCTGACACTTCTGTGCCCGTCCACTACATACATGTTTGCAGGATCAGACCCTTAAGTCATTAAAATTGCCAATAAGAAACAATGAGCATTCTTGCATTTATTTAAGGAATAAACTTAATATGTTTTAAAGTCTTATTTGGTAATATGCAAGTAATATTAGACAGAGGCCCTGATCCTGCAGTGGGCTATGACCCCATGACACCCATATCCAAAATCTATACATCTAGGTTTTAAAACAAGGATTGCATATACTTTTCTGAACAGGATTTATATTGTGCCTCCACTAATATCAGTTTAAAACTTAATGTAACTGACTTTGAACTGTAAATGGTTATTAAAACCAAAACATCCAGTGTCTGTAAATTTAAACCTTACACAAAATTCTTCTCTCTCATAAACAACAGAATTGGAGAAGCAGCCTTTCCAAGTTTTTTCCACTGCTTTGTACCTTGTGTTGTCACACCTGTGCCAAGAGGGTGTAATAACACTGTCACAGGTGTGAGGGAGGGAGCTTGATTTGATAGTGGTTTTACACTCACAAGGGGCAAGTCAGCGGGAATGAGACCTTCCCCATGAATCAATCTAGTAATTTATCTCTGTAGACGTGTCCTCCTTTGATCTCTGTGTGCTATCTGCTCTTGGGAGTAAGATTCCTTTCCCTGGGATCTCTCCAATCAGTTTCTTTTCTGTGTACTGCCTGATTCCTGACTGCCTGCTCCTTTGATCTCTGGGACAGCGCGGCGGGCTGCCTGCTGTAGGGATCTGTGAGCTGCGGAGGAGGTGTGCGCTCTGGGCACGGAGCGCTCTCAGGTCAGGCAGCTGCATTCGTCTCCGCTGCACACACACAGCTTCCCTTCTCCCCCCCCCCCCCCTTGTAGGTCACCAACGTTTGTTGTCAAAAGTGCAGCAGCCTGTCTCTGAAACTTTCCCAGCGCGTGCACAAAACCCGCCTTCCCCAGCCCAAACCCATGCACACATTTCCTAATAAGGCTCCCGCTAACGCTGAGGCATTAACTGGCCCCATGTTTCTTGCTGTTTTGAGGGGCAGGGGAGCTTAAAAACCCCCACTTGGATGGTGCAATTGAGGAACTCTGCAGGAGGAGGAAGGGAACTGGCTAAAGTTTCCTCCGAGTCTCTCGCCCTCTGTCCCCCGGGAGGCTTCCTAGAGCAGCCACGGCAGATCGCAGTGAGTAACAACGACCTCTTCGCTCATTCATTCCCCCGGCTCTCGCCGCTGCTCCTTTCGGAGCCACCCGTTCCTATTGCTGGCTGTGGAGAGACACTGTAAATTGCCCGGCGCGGGCGGCGAGCCAGGGAGCAGGTTGTGTCTGAGCAATTCCGCCGGGGGTAATGCTCCTCTGCCTGCAGACTCGGCCTTATTGGACATTACTTCTGCAAACAGGGCCCGCTTCAGCAGCAGGATGGGCGCACGCGGCGGAGCCCAGCTCTCCGGCTAACGGGGTGTGCTTTCAGCCGCTAGCAAGCCCCGCCTGAGCTCCGTCCCGAGCTCGCTGTGAGCTCGGAGCTCCGGCTTGAAAGCTCTCGCATCTGAATGCGTGGTACTGCATGGCTTGATTTCCCTGCCCATGCAAACCAGCTTGCCCAGGGATTTATAAAGGGTTTGTGGGAGCGGGCTCGAAACCAGCCTGTGTGAAATGCACCGGCTGGATTTAGAGCGGGGGGGGGAGGGGGTTATGAAAACTTTCCTTTTCCCAGCCCTCCCCTCCCTAGCTCTGTGCGAGGGGCCGTTGGGAAGCCAGTCGCGAGGTGACAGTGAGGGGGCGAGACAACAGGAAGCGATATTGCAGAGCCTGAAGCTGTTTTCAGAGTAGCAGGCGTGTTAGTCTGTATCCGCAAAAAGAAAAGGAGTACTTGTGGCACCTTAGAGACTAACCAATTTATTTGAGCATAAGCTTTCGTGAGCTACAGCTCACTTCATCGGATGCTGTAGCTCACGAAAGCTTATGCTCAAATAAATTGGTTAGTCTCTAAGGTGCCACAAGTCCTCCTTTTCTTGAAGCTGTTTTGCATCGCTTGGGATTTTGTGGACAGGGACTTTGCAACTAATTTCCTGAGCGAAGGTCAGAGCTCCTCCTTGGCTAACACACACTGCAGTGCTATTTATTTTTATATCGTCATCCTTCATACAAAGTAGCACATACTCCTAGAGCCACAGTCGGATTTTGTGAATAGCTTCTTTCATACTAAGTGTATTTCAAAAGGCTGCCCAGGGCTGATTTCTTTCTCAATCTGCCATTGTGCCGTTTAAGTGGTGCACTCAGGCGGGGGAATAAAGAGATGTGTTCTGCTGAGACTGGAGATGCTGAGGAAGAAAGGTGTTCCGGATGGCAGGAGCTGCAGGGAAGAAGGCTCTTGTGCCAAGTGTGGGGGAGGGAGGAAGACAACCACAGGGGCAAATCCTCATCTGGTGTAACACACCTTAGCTCTGTTGAAATAAAAAATGCATTGAAGTCAATGGAGCAAGGGTGATTTACCCCACCTGGGATCTGTTGCAGGATGTACCCTAGTACTAAGTGGGAGTGTTAGAAAAATACAGTTCATGCTCCAGCAGGCCCTGATGCGGACACACTGATGCACAAGAACTGGACACTTGAGTAGTCCTGCTGAAGTCAACAGGGACTTCTTGCATAAGTAGAGAAGCATGTACTTAAGCACTTGGAAGATCGAAGTCTTGGTTTCCTACAAAATTATTAAGACCTCTTCAGCAATGGTGTGATCTCTGAAGTCCTTTCTCTTGCAAAACTCTCATAGGAGTTGTGTATCATTTGCTCAGGATAGATCTCAGAAACTAACACTTGGCTCTTTATTGGTTCTGGCCCTGTATTTTTTGAGGAGGGTTTTTTGGTTTGGCTTTGTTTTTCTTATCAAAAGCTTTAGGGCTTCCCATGAAGTTCTGCATGAAAAAGGACTGCACGACTGATCCCAGATTACCAGGAATTCATTATTTTGAAAAACAGGTAGTACAGCATATCCTCTCATCAATGATTAATTAAAAAAAAGAACAAATGTCTTCTGTTTGCTAGCAGCAAAGACTTGTCTAGAGCAGATTTCAGTGGGTTGGGTTGTAATTACCACTGCAGCTACTTTCACTCAAACATCTTTTGGGTCTTTAAAATATAAAATGTGTGCATTCAGATACACAGAAATGTTTCTTCCAATGTATACTTTGAATTTTTAAGAAATTTTTTTATTGTAATATTGTGGACTGTTAATGTAATTTTTATTGTGTTGCACAAAGCCCTGAGAGCCTCAACCGGGGTTAAATTCTATTGACCTCCTTCAGATATAATGCATAAATAGTAGTGGGAGGGAGTGGGATACTTAAAATTATTAGCTTGCTGGGGGGTGAAATTACTTCTCAGCACTCTAACTTCATGCCATAGAGTAGCACATTTGGAAATTCTTTTCCACTTAATCCTCCCACCTCCTGTCTGTGCACATCTGGCCATTAGCTTGGCATCACTTCCTGGATGGAAATGGGGATGGAACGGCATGAAATTGACTAGCAGAGTCTGGAGATCCCTGATGCAGAGATAGTTTAGAGGGAGAATATACCTATCTGTTCCTTGTCTGTAAAGTGCAAATCAGGTCCCCAGACCAAGTATTCTGGCTGGGTGCAGGGAGATGCATAAGGAGAAATACTCCTTCCAAGGCTGAAGAGTGGTGGCAGAGTTGCTCCAGAACCTTGAGTATGCCCTCTACAGGGGAAATGGCTGGAGGATAAATGCTGAATTGGGTTCCCCTTTACCCTGTCCCTAAATTCTTCTAAGCAAGGAGCCCCTGCTGAGCTGGGCTTAGTGACCTGCAAGGAGGTATATTCCTTCTGCAGTGGTTTTCCCCCAAAATTTGCCCTCTGCCCCTTGGTGGTGGAACCATGCTGGTCCCACCATTGGGACCCCTCTGGCCCTGGAGATAGGGGCAGACTTTGCACCTAAATGTTCAATAAATTCCCAGCCTTCAGATACATTTTCCTCCTCTGGTTTTCCCCACTGGTTGGATTATTACTGTATTTGCTAAACATACTTTGGTTTGCAGGTTTGAGATCTTTTCCCCTCCCACAGCTAGGAAACTTACAAATAACTGGTGGAGTCTAGGAGAGTCTTGTGAATTGGGAGGATATTTTTCTCTTAAGCTATAGTATATTTACTAGTAATTCTCTGTCACCTGGCATTTTTCTGTAATATTCAGTTTGATCCACCCCAATATTATGCTTACTGTTTCTTCCTTATCTCTATACAGGGAGAACTTTTAGAGCATTAGTTATTATCTGCATTTAAGTTTTATTGTAGAATACTCAGTATAACCTTTCCATAATGAACTCCTGCCTCAATGGAGTATGAACCTTCATCCTCATAGCTCAACCCTCTATCACTTGAGCTATAGGAGTAACTCCATTAGCTAGTACCAGTAGTAGGCTGTTTGCTACATGGGGATGTGATACACACTGTGCTAGTGTGGCTTACTGTAATAGTGCTTACTGCTTTCAGTGCAACTAGAACATGGTTTAAGGCACATCACAGCTAGGATATTATGTAAATGTGAGAGGCTCACTCCGGTTAATGTCCTCACCCTAATCTTTATGGGTCTTGTAGGGAAATCTCGAAGGGTCTGCTACCAAGGAAGTTTGGAACTTGATACTCTACTGTTACAAGCATTTGATGTGTCTCCCCCTAAGTGTACTTGGCCCCACTATATGATGCAAGAGAAAATGCGGGGGATGGTCTTGTGAGATTCCTCTGACTAGCCTGTGTAATGCTGAAGGTGAAAAAATTCCTTAACATGTGACTGTGTACCATTTGCTTAGGATAGAGTTCAGAAATTAACGCATGACTCTTTATTGGTTCTGGCCCTGTTTTGGGAGGAGGTTTGGGTGGTGGTGGTTTGTTTTTCTTAGCAAGAGCTATAGGATTTCCTTTGGTCAGAGATTTTACTCTTAAGGCCAACCGAGAGCCCTAACCAAGACATGCAGGCTAAATGTGCAGTGCTAGAGAGATTATACATCAACAGTTACAAATGACTTTCAGAACCCTCCTAAAACTAATTGCAGATGCAAATAGGGTTGAGTATTTGGAGAGAGTTCCAAAGCACTCAAGCTGGGAGTGATGGCATCAACAAGCACTTGGAGCTATGATGATGCAGGCTATACAATAAATATCTATAGATGGGTATATGCAGAGTTTTGGGCTCAGCTCATTAGAGAGATTGGGGCCAACATTTGTATTCTGAGCCCCTCTCTGCTCCACAAGGAGCTGTTAGCTGTTGTTCAGATTCAGGGATTTGTTTTGAGCCTTAGGGTGTCTCACAGTAGAGAACAGAGACAAGGTGGGTGAGGTAATATCTTTTATTGGACCAACTTCTGATGGTGAGAGAGGTGAGCTTTTGAGCTTACACAGTGGATCTGAAGAAGAGCGCTGTGTAAGCTTGAAAGGTCATTTCTCTCACCAACAAAAGTTGGTCCAATAAAAGACATTACCTCACTCACCTTGTCTTGTTAATATCCTGGGACCAACATGGCTACAACAACATGGCATGTCTCATAGCAGAAAAGAGACCGGAGTAATCTGTAGTGAATGTATAGGCCAAGGCCACTGAATTTAGGCTATGCCTATACTTAAACTCTGCTCCACTGTAGTGCTTCAGGGTAGCCTCTTACTACAGTGGCAGAAGAGTTCTCGCATCACTGTAGTTAATCCACCTTGGAGAGGTGGTAATTAAGTTGACAGAAGAATTCTTCCATCAACCTACAGCTGTCTACACTGTGGGGTAGGTTGGCTTAACTACATTGCTTAGGGGTGTGAAATGTTCACATTGCTGAGCAACATAGCTGGGTTGACTTAATTTTTTAGTGTAGACTGGCCTCAGGTCCTTTTGATACCCTAGCTCCCAGACAAATTAAACACATCCTGTAGTGTGCAGCCTGCGGTCACACTATGGGGTCTTCTTAAATCTTGGCCTGGACTCTGCAATCATGGATGGGACTGTGGACTACAGTACATAGTCTGTCTATAATAATATCTGCAAATAAATGCCTCCCCAAATAGAATAAAATACTAACTGTGAACCCATATCAAAGATGAGAATAAAGATGTTACTCGGCTGATTAATGAGTTGCTGAACATTAATTTCTGATTGCAAACTTGAAAGGCTGATTGATAACTTTAGGCATGGCTACACTTGCAGATGTACAGCACTGTGAGTTAAACCAGCCTTCGGAGAGCGCAGTAGGGAAAGCACTGCAGTGTGTCCACGCTGACAGCTGCAAGCGCACTAGCGTGGCCACATTTGCAGCACTTGCAGCGGCATTGGGAGCGGTGCATTATGGGCAGCTATCCCGCAGAGCCCCTCTTCCCATTCTGGCGCTGTGCCTCGTGGGAAGGGGGCGGGAGGTGTGGGGCATTCTGGGTCCTGTCCCAACACCCCATGGTGCATCGGTTCACATCCCAGCAATCCCTGTGTTTCCGTCCACATTTGGCGCCATCTTTCAACGTTTTTTGTACTGCGCGCTCTGTCTTCCCTTTTGGTCTGCGGGAGTGGAGCCCGAACTGCTGAGGAGTCTGCTGATGAGTCTCGCCAGCACGTCGCGTGTGGCAGTCGAGTTACTCCTTAAGATCCAAACTGACAGTGAGGACTCCGACGATGATATTGATGCGAGTAATGCATATGACACGAGACTGCTTGTGGCATTCAGGAACATGCTCACCACCGTGGAACGCCGCTTTTGGGCTTGGGAAACAAGCACTGAGTGGCGGGATCACATCGTCATGCAAGTCTGGGATGATGAGCAGTGGCTGCAGAACTTTCGGATGAGAAAAGCCATTTTCATAGGACTGTGTGAGGTCCAGCACCTCGCCATTGCTCCATACTGGGGATCACCTGGCACGTGGAGGCCTGGTCACCTGGAAAGATTCACTGAGAGCACTCCACACCTGGCTGAGCAAACAGGAAGGGGATTTTCAAAATTCCCAGAGAATTTAAAGGGCAGATCTGACGGTTGGTCACCTGAGGGCAGGGCAGTAGAGTTCAAAGTGATGACCAGAGTGGCTAGAACAGGCACTGTGGGACACTTCTGGAGGCCGATCAAAGTGCATTAACAGACTAGGGCATCCACAGTGGTGCTCTGGCGCTCCACTGGGGGCGTATCAAGCATTATTCCACTCGCTGAAGTGGATTACCAGGAGCGCTCTAGCCGTGGAGTCCGGGCACTCTACGTGCCCTGCCAGTGTGGATGCGTCGTGAGTTAGGGCATCCGGGGCTGCTTTAATGCTCTAACTCGCAAGTGTAGCCAAGCCCTTTGTTCATAAAACAGGCATAAGGTACCAGCTGAGACATTTGTCTTTTAATGAGCTAAATCCAGCAGTTCTGATGCAGGCAAACTCCCATTTAAATTAGTGGAAATCTTGGCTAAGTTTTGTGTGTTCATAATTATTTATCAACTGTTTCTGCCTCTCGAGATTCTCAGGGACTGCTGTTTCTCTCTCTCTCTCTCTCACAGTGATGGAGTTGCGTGGATGTAAGTGAGAGTAGAATCAAGCCCTTAATTAACAATTGAGGGCCTGATTCTCAGAGATTAGAAGTCAATGGGAGACACAGCTGCAACCCTGAAAATTAAATTTTGGAATAAATTTTAGCTTGCACTTCTGTAGAGGGGGAGATTCTGTGAGAAACTTTCTCTCAGCGATTTATTAACTGAGTCTTTTCAGGTTTACTGGAATTTAAAATGTGAGCCTAATCTACCTTTTGTTCATCCAGCTCACAGGATTTAAGGTTTTAAGAGGGTCTACAGAAGCTTCTCCTTCAAACTGCTTATTTAATTAAAGCGGCTTTGTGCATTATTTACATCTGAATCCCTCATGTATCGAAGAATCTTCCATCTGAGGGAACAATGTTTTAGGGATAAACATCTTGAAAGGTGTCTGGTCAGTGCTTCATTGTGAATAGAATCAAGAAAAAGAAATAGACATTTGGGCCATAATTTTGAAACTCGAATGCCTACAGATTGGCACTCGCATCTGTATTTAGACACCTACATAGCAGTTGCTTGAGTTTCTGAGATGCTGACTTAAATGGGAATTAGGCGTACTCGGCAACTCTGAAAATCACAGGTGCCTAAATGTGGATTAAGGTGCATGTCCTTAGACACCCAAACTGAGGGAACTTTGGCCTTAAAAGCAAGCTGTCACTGGCTTCCATGGGAATTCTTCAGAATAAGCACACAGAGGATCAGACTCCTCATATGGTGGTATTGGTTATGCTTTAATAGTTCAGGAAATATAGGCTGGAGGCTGCAATCTTCTCCCCCCCCCCCCCCACTTTTCCAGGGTGGATTTGATTTAAATCACTAGTCAGGAAGACTCAATTCGGTCATGGATTTCTACATAAAAGTGCATTCTTGTTGGTTGTTATAACCTTAATGTATATTCTTCACAACTCAGAGATAGATGTAGGTTTCATTTTTAGAAGGTACACACCATACAATTTTAAAGTGATTTATTTTGAAAACTTTTCAGATTAGTTTTACAGCCATATCAGAAAATGAATGATTGTTTGGTTATTTCATTTACCAAAGGTAATTGAAGCAAATATTTATGAAGTCATTGGGAGGTGAACTATCTCCAATTCAACAAGTTAATCATTAATATTTGGAGGATTTTCTTGCCATGCTGTATTAGGAGGAGACCATCACCAGACAGACATTTACACTGTTTTATTTAACTAAAACAACAACATTATATATTCTAGATTTTTTTTTCTTCAACAGCAAACATAATATTTTAGTTAAACATTCAAGTTTTTTAAAATCAGGTTTGTTTTTGGTAAAATTGTTTTTAACTAAAATAGTTCAAATAAAACAACAAAAATTAAATTGACTATGTCAGCCAGGTCAACATGAGAATCTTAAAATATTGGCTTCTGCAGCTAACTCAGTCGTCTTCACCTTCATTTTGCTGTTTGTTCATAATCTGGAAAAGGAAAAACAAGCTTTTCTGCTTTTTCAGGTCCCAAACAATTTCTCAATTTGGAATGAATTAGTCCAAAGGAAAAAAACATTCTTTCAACACCGGCAGAAGAACCTACTGCTGTTAAAAGTGAGATTATCACTTCAACAGTGTCTGAATCCAAGTGCTTAAGTGACATCCACCAGTTCACTGGTGTGACTTTCTTAAAACATCATCAGCAGACATATATTTCTTGAATGGTTCATCCTTAGTTCTGAAGTTTATTATGGTTGGCATTATGGAGGGATGATTTGCTGGATGTCCATGTCATCACTAGCTCCTCTTCTTCAGCAGTTAAGGTTTGACCCTGGTACCAAGTACTGAGGATATTTGCAAGAAAATGAGCTGGAGATAGTGCTTGTCCCATTTGTTTTTTTTAATGCTTGTAATTTAAATCTGTCATTGCATATTTCTCTTTATAAGATCTCACTCAGTTCCTTCCAAATTTCAACAGCATCAGCAATAAAACAGCTATTTCCCTGCATTTTGTTCAAGGCTACAGAAATAGGCTCCAGGGTACTCCGCATGTGTTCAACATTTCTCTTAGGCCCAATGTTGAGAACTTTGGCTGTGACAGTGCCATCTCTCTTTTTTTTTTTTCATGATTTTGTTCACAAACTGTCATCAGATTAGGCCAGTTCTTGATATAGTGCTCAAAACAGTCTACTACTGAGTTCCATCGCATGTCTTGTGAGAGTCTTAGCTTGGTTCCTCCCACTTTTTTCAGAGCAGCTGCTGCAAAGTGGTTGTTACAGAATTATTTTGCAATTTCAACAACATTAGCCTTTATTTCTGGAACACTGAAGTCTTTGGCTAGGAGGTGCATCAAATGAGCACTGCAACCGTATGTTATTACCTTGGGACTCTCCATTCTCTTCAAAATAATTTCTTCTCATTTTGGATACATTTGCAGCATTGTCTGTGATCAAGCTCCATACTAGACATTTGAAATTTTTTTCACTTTGTTATAGTTTTACTGCTACTTCTTGTAAGCTTTCTGCTGTGTGTACATTTCCTGATGTATCAGTTGTTTCTGAAAGAAGGCATTCCCTTCTTCTGTTGTCACACAAGCACATACAACAGGATCATTGTGGACATTGCTCCACCCATCAAGACTCAGGTTAACAGCTTTACCCTCTAGACTTTTTGCACCCTGCTCGATTTCTCTTTCATACACTTTATCCAGCAATTTGCATGCGACATCTGCTCTGTTGAGTGGACTGTATCCTGGTCTTAATGACTAAAACATGTTAACGAAGTGTGGGTTCTCAATCATACGGAAAGGAGAGTTTGTTGCATAAACCGGGCAATTTTTTTAATCAAGTACCTATTTTTGTAATCTGCCGGTTCTTATCTATGGCTGTTTCTGGGTGATGGAGATTTTTTTTCTTTTTGCTACAGGTAATATACTGTGGCTATGAGACAGAAACACTATCCTTGGCAGATAACTTGTTAGTCTCTAAGGTGCCACAAGTACTCCTTTTCTTTTTGCAGATACAGACTAACACGGCTGCTACTCTGAAACCTTTGAAACTATAGAAAATTATGGTGATCTTGAAGGTGGATAGTCTTCAGAATCCTGTATGTTGAGGATGGATTCTCATAAACAATAATTAAATGACGGCATTGACTTATTTTATTACCATACTGCTCATTTAGTATTACTCATTGCATTCACTGACACTCAGTACTGCTTTAAAGATGAAATTGTAAAAGGAAGATCTGCCTGTTTCAGCTATTTATTTTTTATCACAACTGCATCTAAAATGATAGTACCATAGAGTAACAACTATATTTTTTGCTCAAACCTGAGAATTCAAGAATAGTCCAGAAGGAAGACAGGCAGTCCTTAAGAAAGAAGTATGAAATAAAAAAGTTTACCAACCTGAAGATCCTGCATGTTCAGACATGCTCCCTTCATCATCTTCAACACAGCTTCCTCTTGAGAAGGAACACTTCTCATGATGTTGTTTCATCCAGGCAATCAGGCCTTGCATTTCTTTGTTACGCTGTTTTGCATTTTGCACGCATGCCTGTCTTACCCACAAGTAGAGGAACATCATAAAAATATTCCCAAACTGGGTCTCTTTTACGGATTGCTGCCATTCTAGGTTATCCCTTTTAGTGAGAGAATGGTATGGTAGAATCTCAAATCAATGAAGGCTATACTCGGAAAGACCTCAAGACTTCTGGAATATGCTGCTCAAACAGTTTCACTTTTGTTTCTACTGCCTGTCCTTCCCTTCTCACATTTATCTCCAGACTTCTTCTACTTGTCCAGATCTGTTCCGCCCACAACAATCTTCTATTCAGTGAACTTTTTGAAACTTTGCACTTTTAGAGAGAGGTAAGGGATTGACTCTGTGTACACAAAATTGCAGAGGGACAATAGGGTTGAGGTCTGTTATGTCTCACTTCTATATATTTATTTATTTTAAAACTTTTTGCTGTTAACAAGCATTGTTACCTCTGGGGAGACACAACCACAGTTTGAGAACTGCAAAACTAGACCTCTCTGATGGTATCTTCTAGACTGAGCACTGAGTCCCATTGGGTAGATAGAAAGATTAACCTAAATCTATACAGAAGCCTGTGGAACTCCATAAGATTGGGTCCCTAATCCATGAACTATTGGCACTCATTTTCAAAACTTTTCTTATACATTGCATGAATATATTGTCTCATACTATAGAACTAGAATTTATAATCCCTATTCCATGATGAGATATCTTTGAGCTACAATGTATCTTAATTAAAACTATGTTTAGACAGGTTTTTTCCTCAAAAAGCATTTTATCGAAAACATTTGATTTATTTTTTTAAAAATCATTGATTTTTATCCATCCTGCCCCCTTCCCCAAATTTATGGTTTATAATTTCAAGCATCAAGTTGTCTTCTGAATGAAAGCAATGAGATGCATCTCTTGCCAAATGCAGTTAAGTGCTTAGTATTACACTGCACATTCAGAGTACTCTCTCACTGAATCCCTTTCCCCTTCAGTTTGCTGCCATGTGTTTTTGTATAATGACCCCAATGTTGCTAAATTTCATTGCACTGTGTCGGTTCTTTCAGAGCTCTGGCGATAAGGCCAGCAAGCAAACTGCTGTTCTTGCACTAGCAGTTGTTTTGACCCTGTCACCTCTTCTGTAATTGTATTAAATATGTTTGCTTGCCAAATATTTATTTGCACTTGTGCGATATTAATTCTTCAGCCAAGAAGTGCCTTTTGTGTGCATGGGGTTTGGCTGGTTCTGAGGGCCAACGGTGCTTTCAGAATTACTATGCCATACTTACTGATATAGTTGATGTGCCACAGGATTCAGAATGCTCATTGACTGCTGGTTTTCAGTTACTTGTTATACTATTAAAAAAAAAAAAGGGCAATTAAAATAAGCCCTCCCCATCTATCCTGATTGTTGTTCATTCCGGAATAACATAATCTGTGTAAGGAAGAGGAAAGGTGGTTAAAATCCACAGGAACCCTACTCAGGGCTGTGCCTTAACTGTGTAATCTAGACCCTGGTTGAGAGCCATTCCAGTTAATTCTGTCCCTCAGGCTTCTGGCAAGCTGTCGGGATCATGATTCGCTGTTTCTTGTATGATTTACATTAATAAAGATGGGCCGATACCAGGTTTGTGTGGGATGACGGGAGTCCATCATAATGGGGGACAGTTGAGAAGAATGAGCAGGACGGTGTGTTTTTTTTTTTTTTTTTTGGTATCGTCTGTCTTGATGTTGGGCCAAATTCAGAAGTCCTCCCTCAATTTTGCCTCAGTCCTATGACCTGCTTAGGCAAAACTCTCACTGGCATCATTGGGAGATTTACCTGAGTAGTGCCTTAGGCAAAGCTGAAGGTAGGTTTCAGGATTAGGCTACTCTAGAATGAACTAAGCACATCACACAGAAACTGACCCAGCAAATATTACTATTGAGGAAGTCTATGTACAATGGTCCTTGATCACCTCTAAATTCAGTCCGTTACATCACTGTTATTGCTCATTGTCATAATGATCAGTGAAATATGATGGCTATCTTGTTGTACCTGGTATCGGGATAGCCATGTTAGTCTGTATCCACAAAAACAAGGAGTCCGGTGGCACCTTAAAGACTAACAGATTTATTTGGGCATAAGCTTTCGTGGGTAAAAAACCACTTCTTCAGATGCATGGAGTGAATTACAGATGCAGGCATTATATAGTGACACCTGGCTGGATTTAAGGGAGGCCAACGGCCCTGTTTAGAATAATACTGTTACCAAGCTCTTATATTGTATAGTGCAGTGGTTCTCAACCAGGGATATGCGTACCCCGGGGGGTACCAGAGGTCTTCCAGGGGGTGCATCGACTCATCTAGATATTTCCCAGTTTTACAACAGGCTACATAAAAAGCACTATCAAAATCAGTCCAAACTAAAATTTCATACAGACAACGACTTATTTATACTGCTCTATATACTATACACTGAAATGTAAATACAATATTTATATTCCAGTTGGTTTATTTTATAATTATATGATAAATATGAGAACGTAAGCAATTTTTCAGTAGTGTGCTGTGACACTTGTATTTTTAGAAGCAAGTAGTTTTTAAGTGTGAGGTGAAACTTGGGGGTACACAAGACAAATCAGACTCCTGAAAGGGGTACAGTAGTCTGGAAAGGTTGAGCACCACTGATACTGTGCTTTTCTTCTGAAAGCACCTTACAAAGGAGGATTAGTGTCACGTATTCCCATTTTATAGATGTGGAAACTAAGTCATACAGAAGTAAAATGGCTTGTCCAAGATCACACAGCAGATTAGTAACTGCAGAGCTGGAAGATCTCCTGACACCCAGACCCGTACCCTATCTGTTGGACCATAATGTTTCCCAGTATCCACAGGCTACTTAATTCAGCTAATCATCTAGAGAATCTAGAACACAAAAGAATTGGAAAGTAGAAAAGGCTGGGAATGTTGAACGTTCAATGTAAAAAGAGAGAGAGCAAAGAGAGCGCAATTTTCAGGCTTTACCTCTCTCATATCAAGCACTTCCTGAAATTAGAATTCTCAAGGTTCCTATGCATAATCATGCTATAGTGCTCCTAATGGGAAGCTATTTAGCATAACAATGGAGGTGTAGTCATTGATGATGTTGCAGGAAACAGAACTAATATAGCATATGTTTTTTTTTTTCCTCATAAAGCTAGTAAACTGTCAAGGACATATCCATTCTTGTCATAAACTGTTCTGTGACAAACAAAACTAATGATGTAGCTTTTCAGTGCTTTTTGCGTGTTGGTTAGTTTTATTACATGGGAAACACTAATATGTATAAAGTTTGTGGAGATACAGATTTTAATAGCTAATGGATTAGGGGTCTTTGTCAAACACTTCTTCTTGTTTTTTGCTCTATCTATGATACAGAGAAAGTTTTACAACAAACCAAGAGGCAAAAATAACTTCTGGAGCCCTGGAAGGAAGTTTGTTAAGTTACTGTGAAGCTAAACACAAGCCAGGACAAAGATTTCATAGTCTTAAAGAGGACTCCTTATAAATGGAGCTTTTATATGCTATCTTTTCCTGCCAGGTTCTGTTTTATCCCACAAAACCGGAAATACAGCTTTGCTGATTTTTGATGAGGTATGTAATTTGCTGTCCTCTAAGAGAGTTTCAGCTACGTTTGACCAGAATGAAGTGGTTCGAGATGATTGAGTGGACTGAAAAATCCTGTTTTCCTATAATGATAGGATTTCTGGATGTCTTTATTGATGTCTGTAGTTTATTCCTTTAAAAAAAAAAAAGGAATTGAAGCTCTTCCACCAATATGGAATCATTCAGTGGTTTTTCCTCTCTCCAAATAACTATAATTTAGTTTAGTCTAAGCTGTTGTATTTCCTTTCTTTGCGCCCCCCCCCCCACGTTGGCCTTCCATAAACTTGCCCATTTTCTTAGTCTATAATAAAATGAGTTAAACAAAAATTGAACGCAGAGGCTGCATGTGTGTATGTGGGGGGGAACCCAACCTATGTTTTTGAAAATGGGTGGATATGCACAGTTATCATTAGACTCTCTCTGAGACAGTGGCCAGAGTGGGAAATTACTCCGTCTGTAGAAGAACATTAATCTGCATACTCCTGTGGTAAATCATGTGGCAAACTTTAGATTGGTTGGCAGGTTGACCCCCTGCCAACCTTGAAGGATTTTGGTAAAAGCTTGGCATCATGAAGAGTTCATGCAATATTGAGCCTAACAGAGAAATAGATTGTGACCTGTAGCACCTGGTGCTGCGGTCTGGTTCACCTGGTACTGCAATCTAGATCACCAATCTGTTTCAGTGTTTTGTTTGTTTTTTAGTCTATATTTAGTAGTAGTCTGGATTGCTGCTGCATAGGAAAATTGCTTCTTTTGCTAATATGACGAGTAGACTGTCCTTTCCACAGGAAAGCAGGTAAAGATCAAAGGAGTATTTCGATAGTATCATACATTTTAACTGCATGGCAGTCATTGATTAGTACTGTAATACTGTGTGGGAGCCATTGATTCATATGGTTAAGAACAATCTCTGTGTAATGCTATTCAAGGAAACCCATAATCTTGCACATACTCTCCCCCGTCCCCTCTCTATGTGCAAGATTATGGGTTTCCTTGAATAGCATTACACAGAGATTGTTCTTAACCATATGAATCAATGGCTCCCTCACAGTATTACAGTACTAATCAATGACTGACTGCCATGCAGTAAAAATGTATCATGCAATCAGAAATACCGATATATACTCACACACACAGTATATAATACATATTTTGCATTTATGTGGTAGTTCCATTGCAGGACCTCTTAAGACTTTACAAATTAATTAATTAGTGCTATAACATTCTGAGAAGCAGGTGAGCTTTGTTGTTCATATTTTACAGAAGTGGAAACAGCCAGAAAGTGGTTTCCCTATGGTTACACAAGAAGTCTCTGGACACAGCTACAAATAGAGAACCCTGGTGTTCCTGATAAACATTCCTGTGCAGTAACCACAAGACCATCCTTCCTCCATAAAGAAATATGCTTATATCAGACGGGAAACCAGTGTTAAGCAGAAGCCATATAGAAGTACTTGTCCGAGGCAGACACATAGGGAAGATGAACTTATGTTGGGTGAAAACATTCAAAATGAATTGTGGTCCAAGTGATCTGCTAAATGAAATAAGTTTAAACAGATGATGTTGCTTAGCCAATTCCAGTTAGTGTTAACCAACAACAGTGCACTAACCAAGTAACCTAACTTCTCCAATAGTGTAAAATTATCAGTTGCTACTAGTTTTTTTTATTAGCCTTGCATTTTGTAAACTTTGCTGGACACATTCCTTGGCTGGCATTGCTCTGCTCCTTGATCACTTTCTGTTCCTAGTCTTGTTTTCCAGACTATTTTGATGTCTTAGAACTGATATTAGCAGAGTTCAGATCAGTGTTTGTAAACTTTCTCTAATGCTTTTGGCAGCTTCTCATGTTCATGAACTCTTTGTGATTCTGTAGCTCAGCATCTTGAACAAGCTGTTGAGGGGAATGGGAAGACTTACTCTGGTAGTAATAAGCATCCATTTTGTGGTGCTGGAAAAACCATATTTACCACGTTGGAATACCAGAAAATAAAGGTATTGTGCATATCCGTTTCGCCTTGTCTATTGCGTTGCAAGCTCTTTCGCCCCAGGACTGTTGGGTAATCTGTATTTGTACAGTGCCTAGAACAATGGGGCACCATTTTCAATTGGTCCTTAGGCACTATGGTAATAAACATAATTAATAATAGTATCTCAGCGAGGCTGGTGATATCGCCTGTCCGAGTCAATCCTATCATGTAAATAAGGAATTGCTGATGGAGAAACTGAGGCAGAGAGAGGTAAAGTGATTGAATGTAAATGTGAGTCAGTGACAGAACTTGGAACCGGGGAATCCTTTTCCCCAGGCCTACTCCTTGCTAACCTGTCATAAATATAAAGGGAAGGGTAACCACCTTTCTGTTTCCAGTGCTATAAATCCCTCCTGGCCAGAGGCAACATCCTGTTACCTGTAAAGGGTTAATAAGCTCAGCTAACTTGGCTGGCACCTGACCCAAAGGACCAATAAGGGAACAAGATACTTTCAAATCTTGGCGGGGGAGGCTTTTGTTTGTGCTCTTTGTTTACGTGGTTGTTCTCTCTCGGGACTGAGAGAAGCCAGACAGAAATCCATCTTCTCCAACCCATCCTAATCCAAGTCTCCAATATTGCAACCAGTATAGGTAAGCCAGGCAAGGCGGATTAGTTTATCTTTTGTTTTATGTGAATTTTCCCTGTGTTAAGAGGGAGGTTTATTCCTGTTTTCTGTAACTTTAAGGTTTTGCCCAGAGGGGGATCCTCTGTGTTTTGAATCTGAATACCCTGTAAAGTATTTTCCATCCTGATTTTACAGAGGTGATTCTTTTACCTTTTCTTTAATTAAAATTCTTCTTTTAAGAACCTGATTGATTTTTCATTGTTCTTAAGATCCAATAGTTTGGGTCTGTGTTCACCTGTACAAATTGGTGAGGATTATTATCAAGCCTTCCCCAGGAAAGGGGGTGTAGGGCTTGGGGGGATATTTTGGGGGAAGACGTCTCCAAGTGGTCTCTTTCCCTGTTCTTTGTTTAAAACGCTTGGTGGTGGCAGCATACTGTTCAAGGACAAGGCAAAGTTTGTACCTTGGGGAAGTTTTTAACCTAAGCTGGTAAGAATAAACTTAGGGGGTCTTTCATGCGGGTCCCCACATCTGTACCCTAGAGTTCAGAGTGGAGAAGGAACCCTGACATAACCATTAGACAGCACTCCCTCAGTAGGAGCAAGCGACCTAAAGTAGGAATGAGAATTAGGGTTACAGAAATCGGGATGTAAGATAAAAGGAAACATCAGGCTACACAGTGAGAAATCTTTGCTATATTTTTATCATGGGGGAGGGCTAATGCTTGATTGTTCAATATCTTTAGGTGCTGATTTGGGTAGAAATATATTCTGTATTCCTAAGGATAAAAACAATATTGAATAAAGAGTATTCCTGGGACATGAGGGTGCAGCCCAGCAGACAAAAAGTCCCTGTATTTTTTTTCAAACAGCAAATTTCTGGTGAGGGGTGAGTTTAGTTGCCATGGAAAATATTGTGTAGATTATACCTCCCCCATCCTCCCATCAGTAAATGTAATTCAACCCCAAGGGAACTGCAGTTTGCCTTTTAAGGCTAGAAGGAGCTATTATGATCATGTCGCTGATCTCCTCCTGAAAAACATGGGTTATAGAATCTCACTCGGTCACTCTAGTATCCACCCTAACTCCTTGTGATCTAATTCAACCACAACTACTGGAAAGAAATCCAGTCTTTTGATTTAAAGACTCCAAGCGATGGAGAATCTATTGCAACTCTTGGTAACCTCTTAGAATGACTGATTACTCTCTTTTAATTTTTAATTGTATCTTATTTCCTGTTTTGAACTTTGCTGATTTCAAATTCCATTGGATTTTACTTTGCCTTTGTTAGATTTAAAAGCCCTCTGTTATCGGATATCTTCTCTCTTTCGTACTTACAGTGGTGAGTGTCTCAACATCTTTAATGTATCTCACACCATCCCTGTGAGGTAGTGACTTTAGTGGCGGTTAGGTACCTAACTCACCTGGTGTCTACTGTGATTTTGAAAATCACAGTAATCTGCATCTTTAGATGTCTAAATTTTTATGTAAATCTGTCTCTAAGTGACTTGTCAAAAGTCACACAGAAGCCTATGGGGAAGAACCCAAGTCCCCTAGCCCCACTGGACTATCCTTCATTAGCTCAAGCTATAAAGATCTGTGCTGTATTGCTGAATGTCTAGGTTTCAAACCCTGCCGCCAATCCATTTGGACTATGGGGTTGTCACGGTTGGACATGTTCTCTCTGTGCGGTTAGAACCTTCACAGATCCCTTCAGTTTGACCTCTGGGGGACAGACTTTTGAGAGTCATCAGAATACTTTACTGCCTGAACAGCTTAGTAATAAAGTGGAGCTGTACACTGCAAAAATGAAAGTGAAATCATCCAAACTGGTTTCATCATCCAAGCTGATTGAAATACATTAATTGTTAGAGACTAGATCTTTAAAATAAACTTTCAGTTGAAGTATGTTAGAGAGAACTTGGGAGCAGGGACTGGAAATCATCCCCCTCCTGCATTAGAAACTCGTGAGGGGGAAACAACATAGAATTTCTTCTGAACTCTTTTTTCCATCAGTGAGTGGGGTTAACCCATCTGCTCTGCAGGAGCACCGGGGCCTCACACCCACTGCTGTGAACCACCCCTCAAGATCCTTGCTGTTCTTGGGGATTCACCATAGACCCTGTGTCTTCCCACTAGCTCTGGGTCTTCTTAGATTGCTGAAGAATCCCTCAGAGGAGGCTGTCCCTTTAAGGCAGGATTTAGTGAGCTTAAAGTGGAAGGGCTTCTTACAGGGACTGTGCAACCTCTTGTGCAGGTTACTCATAGGATTTTGTGGCACTTGTCTCTTTATGTTGCAGTAGCTCCAAAAGGCCCCAGTCAGGGATCAGGGCCCCATTGTGCTGAGTACTGTATGCGCATGGTCGCTATCCCACATCTGACAGTATATGAGATGAGGCAACTGGTGGAAACAACAAGCAAATGGGGATGGAGGGGACGACAGTGTAAAAGCAGAACAATTGTGTTCGTATAATAAGCAGCAGTAAGAGGTGAATCCTCCTTGCTTTGCTTCAGCACTCCTCCTTCTTCTAGTCCATCACCTTCACATGTGTAGATCCAGGAACTTGCTGAGACCTCTCCACATGTTCCAGGAATGGGTCAGGGGAGGCATCCTGAGCTTTCCTATCATGTGGGTGATCTTCCACAGGTGCCCTGATGGAAAGATTAGGTTCTCTAGGTGTCTCTGTAATCATGTGGATGAGGAAACTAAGGCACAGAGAGGTAAATGATAGGCCCAGTTTGCATAGGCATTAGTTGCAGGGCTGGGGCAGGATGCAGAGCTTCAATTCTCCTGAATAAGGACCAGTAGTCTAATCCTGGAAATCTTACTGTGCTCCTTGGCTTCTACAGGACTGCTTGAGTGAGGAAGTGCCTATAAAGTGATCAGACTGTAAAGGGCTTTTTTCTACTTTCCATATGTCAGTATGGATGTACAGCAAAAGGATATAGTTAATATATACAGCCCAGCTGGTCAGACTTCAGTTGCCTAATCTATTGTTTTAGTTGTTTATGCTCTTGATGATGTACTAATTATCTTTAGTCTAAATGGAGAGAAGTGAGTTTTTTGTTTTTAATCTGAATCATTTTGTAGAGTTCCCACTGGAATATTTTTAACATCGCAGTGTAATAAATCTGATAACTTTTCTATATTCCATTGTTGTATGTTGTGTAGCCATGTTGGGCCCAAGATACTTGAGACACAAGGTGAGTGAGGTAATATCATTTATTGGACCAGTTTGTGTCTCGCCAACAGAAGTTGGTCCAATAAAAAGATATTCTTCACCCACCTTGTGTCTATACTAATGAAAAGTGCTATATAAGTTTAGACTTGAAAGTGCTTTTCAATGAAGGTCAGTATCCTTACTAATTTACAGATGTGGAAACTGAGGCACAGGGCGAAGTGACTTGCCTGTGATCACCGAACAGGTCAGTGGCAGAGCAAGGAATAGAACCCAGACATCCTTAGGGGTAGTCTCGCGCTCTGTCCACTAGACCATAGTGCCTCCAATAGCAATCTCAATTATTGCTTGACTGCAGAATGTCTTTTGTTTCATTTTGCTGTAACTTTAGCTTGTTCTGTGTGGAGAGAGACCTTTTTAAGTATGAAATACTAATTCCTGCTGACGATCCCTTATGAATTTCAGTATTGCATTGTCTGTTGTAACAAGTAAGCCAAGGTCAGTGTCTAATGTTAATATGTTGCCATTCCGATTCTATTCCACTAACCACAGGATGCCTTTGCAAGTCACTTTTGCTTTCAGCTGGCTTCTGTTTTTCAGTTCAGTTAGGTATGGGTATGAATGTGCTGTGTGTCCTGGAGGTTGCTATGGTAATACTGTAGCAAAGCCCTGTGTTACTATTTAACATGCGAATAGAACGTGTGCTAGAATGGCTACCTTTCTGGGAGAGCAGCAAAGAATATAATAACATAGCCTTGGGGACAAGGGAAGGAGGGAGGGAGGCAAAGAAATGTGCTGGGATTGGGTTTTCTCTGAAGGAAACTATAGTTAGATCTTATTTCTGTAGTACTTTTCGTTGTCCAGGAATTCTAGGATGTAGGGGAGAAAATGGCGTGGGGGTGGGGGAGGACATCATAGTTAGTTAGACCATGTCTAAACACAAAACAACACTGATGTAGTTGAAACAGTATACAACCCCTGAGTGGACAGACTTAACTTGCATACAAGGCAGGCTTATATCACTGTAGTTTAAGTTGATTCCTTACTGAAGTCAGCTAATTCAATATGAGTAATTTTTAAAGAAATTTAAGACTGTCCACACAGGGGCATGCACAGGTTTAACTAAAAACACATCTTTAGTTTAACCAGCACAACTTTAGTGGTAATATAGACAAGCCCCAAGTCAGCCCTGTATTCATTCCAATAACCAGTATTTGACTAACAAATATCTTCCAGAAAGAAGACATCCTGTCTTGATTTGAAGACATCAAGATACCGAGAAATCCACCACTTCCCTGGGTAGTTTGGTCCAAACCCTCAGTTCCTTTTTTTCTTTTTCTTTTTTTTTTTTTCTTAAAGCCTTATTTCTATTTTGAATTTGTGTGGACTTAACTTCCAGCCATTGGTTCTTGTCCTGACTTCTCTTTTAGATGAAAGAGCCCTTTCGTACCTGGTATTTTCTTCCTGCGAAGGTGCTTATACATTAATCAAGTCCCCTCTCGATCTTCTTGATAAGCTACACAGACTGACCTCGTAAACCATCTTAAATGTAAGATGCTTCACCACCCAGCTCTGTAATAATTTTTGTGGCACTTCTTTGCACCCTCTCCAAATTTTCAGTATCCTTTGGAGGGATTAAATGAATCTCTCAAGAGTCAAGCCAAAGCTCTTCTCCCCCTGCACCCCCCCCCCCGCCTCTTGTGTGATAGCAGTTACATTTGCTGAGGGGATGCAGTAAATAGGTTTGTTATGATCTTATTGTCAAATGGACTGTAATGCTGGTTACACTAGGTGATTCTCTGAAATGGTGAATTAAACCCAAATGCTGGAAGAAAAATGTTGATGCTGGATGTTTTCTGTGTCGTTAAAAAGTAAAGTAGGCTTATGGGGTTGATCTTGATTGTATGTTCTTTCCACAGCTCAACCCCTTCCAGTCTGTAAAGATGCTTGCAATCATTGACCTCTAATGACAATCTAGTTAATGTGTTGGGTTATGCCTATACATTGTGGTGATATTGTTTCCAGCTGGCTTCCTGGCAGGCAGATTGGCAATGAGACAGTCTTTGTGGTGAGGGGGGCAGATTTATATGGAGCCTGTCTCAGCAAATCAGTACCAGTCAGAGTCACCCTTTCAGAAAAACAGTAGCCTTGTAGTAAACTTGGTTATGTAGCTTTACATTATAGAGTGGAATATGGTAAAACAACACAAGTTCTATATTGTTAATGGACACTTTTTTTTTTTCTTTAAAACCAAGGTATAATACTTACTCATCTTTCGGCAGGCATGGGTCTGTGTCTTCCAAGGTTCAACACACCCTAAGCACGTGAAATGCATGTGGTAATCTCAGAACATTCATGTGGTTAATACAGTACTTCACAGAACCATCATTCAGGGCATTTAATTCAGTTGGCACCTCTGGCAACAACTGTGATGAGAGATCCTTGGGGGACTACATTTTTATTCCCCTAGCCTTTCGTGGGGTTATGTTTTAATCAAACCCAAGTGATTGGGGTCAATAGAGGGATTATTGGGTGAAGTGTAATGGCTTGTGATATAAAGGAGGTCAGACTAGATGATCTAAAGGTCCCTTCTGGCCTTAAATGCTATGAATCTGTGACACCAAGTCTGGTGCCCTATCCACTGGGCAACACTGTCCAGGAATTGTTCCTTAGTGACAGCAGTGTATAGCTTGCATGAGTGGTCACATGTGTAATCTGTTCCATCTAACCCACAGAACGGTGTGGTGAGATGGTCAGGGAAACAGCCTGCGGAGAGCCCTGTGCTTCTTCCTATTAGAAAAACGGGGAGCTCTGTCTTATCTCCCTCTCCCTGGCCTGGGCAATGTTGTTCCTCCTCTGTTGTGTCTGAAGTGGGGACTGTGGGCATGCTTGGGGACATAGGAACTGGAAGCAGCTATTCTTTATGAGAGACAAGATGGGTAATATCTTTTATTGGACCAAGTTTTGGTGAAAGAGACAAGCTGAAGAAAAGTTCTGTGTAAGCTAGAAAGTTTCTCTCTTACCAACAGAAGGGGGTCCAATAAAATGTTACCTCACGCACCTTGTCTGTTTAATATCTTGAGACCACCATGGCTACAACAACACTAAACAACTCCTCTTCCATTGTCCTCCTTCATCCTTCCTTGCTCCATTCTCTCACCACAGGATAATGTGGCACTGACTTAAAGACCCAACATGACACCAGTAGAAGTTATGATCTGCCTGTGACAAGGTGGCCTGCCCCTTTAAGGCCTAGGAGGTCTGGGGTGGGGCAGGCTAGCCCGATCCAGTTAGTCATTCCTTGAGACGCTTGGACCCTTTCTTAAAAAGAAGAAAGCCCAGCAGTAGGGCTGTAATTGGGGAGGAGTATGGACCAATTGCTCCTTTTTAAGGACTAAGAGCCTTTTGTAGGGGGTTGCCAGAGGAAGAGACCCAAGCAAAAGCAGGGCGTCTCCGCTGAAAGACTTGAGGGAAAACAGGCGCGGCTGCTAGGTCTCTGGGAAAGGAGCCCAAGTCAGCATAGGGCCAGAGGCCAGTGAGAGGGCCAGGGTGTGCCTGGGGCTATTGTGGACTCATGGAACAAAGAGGGAGGCAAAGGGGATTCTTTACAGACCCTAGTGAGACAGCTGGAGAGGACCCCTGACATCAAGAGAATAAGGAATGTGGTGTGCCCTAATACAGGGGAGGGGAAAATATTGACAGGCCTCAGTGTAAGGCCTGTGGACATTGGTACCCTGGAAGGGCTTGGGGGCTAACTGAGACTTAGGCTTGGTCTACACTAACCACTTATGTAGGGATAATTACACCACTCAGGGGTGTAGAAAATCCACATCCCTGAGCAACAGTTATATCAACCTAACTCCCAGTGTAAACGGTGCTCTGTTAATGGGAGAGCTTCTCCTGTCAACATAGCTTCCGCTTCTTGGGGAGGTGCAGTACCTACACCAATGGAACAAGCCCTCTGTCGGCATCAGTAACACTTTCACTGAAGCCCTACAGCGGCCCTGCTGCAGGCCTTTCAAGTGTAGACCAGCCCTTAGCCAGAGGTCTACATGACTGAAGCATCCCAGAAGGCATTGGCATCTGGGGAGAGTTGCAGAAGACCAAGGGAAAACTGAGGCAAAGCTGCTGCAATGCCTCACTATGTCTCAAGGGGATGTGGTGGGACAAAGTCTTTTTACATTTCCTTTAATAGGTTGATCTAATTAAATCCCTAAAGGGACAGTGGTGACAGGCCCCTGAAGAGGGAGGATGTAAAATCCCCTGCCTTCTAGGGAACTGCTAACAGGTGTTGGCCTCTAAATGAACTGTTTCTCTTCCTAAAGCTGCTTCCTCTGCTTCTATCAAACGTTGATGTCTAGTCTGGCATTAATCACTATATTACAAACCAATGGAGACTAGGGGCTTTGGAGGAGGAGGGTGTGGGAAAGGGGTCTTCTGTCAGTTCAGAGATGCCATACTTTGAAAGATTGTCTTCGTACTTTAAAAAAAGGTACAAGACGGTGCTGTCTAATTCTTGATGCAGTGTGCTTTTAGTGGCAGCAAGGGAGATGAAGGATGGTTATAGAAAGAAATGCTTTGGTCACAACTTGAATCTTTAATAGCAGGTTTTGCTGTGAGAAAGCTTTGAGGCTGTGGTGGTTCTTGGCCAGCTAGTACTATAAATTTGTGTGATTTTTAGAGAGAACTCAATAATAATGTTGTCTGAGGTTGGGATTTCTTACAGCAAATGTGGTTTCTATTGCAATACCTCACCTCTATCCAAGGGCCTGGCACTATATTCCTCTACTTCCTGAGCCAGCTCAGCTCTCACTCTGAAAACCCTCGCTCCTTGGAGACCATATTGTCAATGCTTCCATTCCCTTCTAGACCAAGAACTGCAGGCTTCCATCCCTCTCAGGACATGCCGCCTCCATGCCCGTGTGTACTATTGCCATTGTCTCTGCAGCATTCTTTGCTAGAGGAAATGCTTTCAAAATGAGGAGCAACATTTGTCAGAAGAAAAGGAGCAAATCAGTCCTCTTCCCTGGGTTATAAAACAACTTCATTCTTGGTGCAACTCTATTGACTTCAGTGGAGTTGCATCAGAAGTACGGCTGGCCCATTGTTTCATTGCAGTAACTAATGGCAACTCTCAAGCCTCTAATCCCTAGGAAAAGGCACACTAGAACCCTTTAGTGAGAAGGCTCTTGAGGGGAAATTTATCCCAAATCCATCTTGCTCATTTAAATGTGTTTTTGAGGACCCACAGCAGTTTATAGAGTACAAGAGAGTATGAATATCTACACTGCGAAGCTAGCCTGAATCATTAGATGGAGCCGGTCACCTTGACCTGTGGGAAAATCCTGTGGTAGTGTTAGAGGCTAATATCCTCCATGGGAGAAGAAAGGATGGTGTTGAATATTACATACTTAATGCTATAGCTGTTGGAGGGGAAAAAACAAAGGAATTTTGGCTTGATCCACCTAAACCCAGGAAATCCAAGTTAAGGCTAACATTCCATACTTGATTCTTACAGTTGTGGGCAAGAAAGGGGAAAGGGAGAAAGCTCAGTGGTATGAGGATAAAGGCAGAGGGCCCAGATCCGCCCTCAGAAATGTAAGCACAACCTTTAATTTTAGAGGAAACTGCACAGCTCAATTTGAGGGCAAAATGGAGCCTCAGAAATATCTGTTTTCAGTTGGAATCTCCAGTGTCTTGATGGCTTAACCTAGATCTTTGTTGTTCAGAGTAGTTTCTTTGCATGTAATTATCTTAATAAGGGATGGGAAATAAACAAGGCTGCAGTTGGCAAGATCTTTCTTGAGGGAAGTTTGTAACAAGACATAAAATTTGCTAATAGATAAAGCGTAAACAGGAAGCTCCCCAAATTGGGCTTCAACCTAATCCTACACCCATAGGTGTAGAACCTGGCCTTCCCAAAGACATTCTCCCAAGCAGCCATGCATATAGATCTGCCCATGAGACACCTGTACACAGTAAGGGATAAGCTGAGCTGGCACTAGGCCTTTGTACACCTGACAATTCTCCTCATGTTCATGCTCTCACACACTGAGCTGTGGCAAGAAACCAAAGAGGAACTCTACTAGCTGGCCCTGGGTAGCTGTAATTATGCAGCACCTCTTGAAACCTTGGAAACAGGTATGGCGTTCATGCTCTCACTATTGAGAAACCTGTTGTGCAGAGCAGTAGTTTATGGAGATGACCTGTAGTGATGGATGATGAACCTTCATTTGAGAAATTGGGGGTGAAAAGAAATTGTCTGCAGTTTGTTCTGCTTTTCATAGCACCTAGAAACTCTAAATTCCCCCCTTATTGTGCCAAAGAAGAAACCGGGAAGGAGGTATGTTGTTTATTCTTTGGTTCTTGATCTCTTTTGTGAAGATTTTTTTTTTTCAGAAGTGTCTAAGTCTCACTGAAAGTCAGTGAGACTTGGGCTCCTCAGTAGCTTAACTACTTCTGAACGTTTTCCCATGTGTCTTCGATCAGAGCTAATCTGTTTGTATGATACTTCTCCCCAAATAAGTGCTATGTTAGGAGCTCCCAATTCTGCAGACTCATGAGCATGTGCTTATTTTTAGTGAGACAAGGTGGGTGAGGTAGTACCTTTTATTGGACCTGTGTCTGTTGGTGAAAGAGACAAGCTTGTGAGCTTCTAAGTAGCTCAAAAGCTTCTCTCTTTCACCAACAGAAGTTGGTCCAGTAAAAGATATTACCTCACCCACCTTGTGTCTCTCATATCTGGGATCATCGTGGCTACAACCACACTGCAAACAACTTATGTAGCATCATCCTGCACCGTAGAGCTCAATAGGAGTTCTGCAGTTGACTGCAATAGGAGCACAATCATCTCTGTGTGTGAGTAACCCCTTTGAACCCAGTAGGGCTACTGGTGTGCGTGACTGTTTGCAGGTTGAGGCTCTTAGCGGTTAGGCCAGGGTGACTGGCAGTCTAGACTCACTTCTAGTCTTGCATCCATCACTGCCTTGTTACAGAACTTCAGACAAGTCCCCTAACCCATCTGTTCCTTGGTAAACCAGTATAATATGTAAAATGGGCAGAAGATATTTACCTGCCTCTGAGAATGTGATGGTTTAAATGTTAAAGCTTGCAACAGCATTTGAAAGGCCCCATATAAGTGCAAACCCACCCCCCACCCCTCAAATAAACAGAAACTTCTATTTAAACAGTATCAGGAAAAGGAAGTAGTTTGCTTGATACCTGTTTAAAAAGTCTGTCCTGTTTTTGTTGTGGAAAAACAAACTGAATCTGTGTGAAAACACATTTCCTTTTGAGGGCTACATCTTGAGTTCTTTCATGCTCTCAGCTTAACTGAAGCTCAGAAATAATTTAACATTCAAAAAGGGTAGATATTTCTCTTCTTTTATTCCTATTCCTCTTCCCCAAGCCACAGCATCGCTGTGCTCCAAGCCAAAGTGAAACTGATATGGATGTTCTAATGTCTGAGGTGGGGAAGGAGCATTTGGTCAGCTAATCATTATTGTCCCTGTGGTGTTTACACCATCCTTCTTGTGTTTTCTAATAGTCTCAACATGACATACCTTAGAACACATCAAATCCAAACCAGCCAACACCACCCCACCCCGCGCCCCAACTCTGAAAAAAATCAATCTCAAAAGTAAGTTAATGAAACCTACTCTGGAAAAGTGCCAGAGGCTCCATGAAATCAGCTAGGCACTTTGCTATTTACATGGAATGTGCTCTGATTCTGTAGCACTGGGCAGCCATATAAAACCCTTAGATAGCTCAATAATACAGTTTGGCTCATCTCCATTTAGACATGGAGGAGTGTGATTACAGCCCATGGTTTATCATCTGGTAGTAAGTGCCATGGGGTCCATAGCTAACCCTTGCTGATCTCCTCTGATGGGTTAATTTTGAAATTGTATCTAGTGCACGTGCAGAACTATTATATCCATTAACTCTGTTTATCACATTTGGGTGCAATCAGTTGTACAATACCAGGGCATTGCAGGGTAGAGTTGCCCTCTTCCACTTATAAACAAATCCCTAAGGAAGAAAAAATGACGGGAACTCTGATAGAAATCTGCAACTACATAATTTTGCATCTGGAGTTGCTAGCAAACTGGGTTACAAAGAAGCCTATGCAACCCTCTATATCGCTAACCTAGGAATCCTCTGAGAGAGATATAAGCATGTAATATAGATATAGGAAGATGAATTTTTAGCAATTGAGGGAAAAACAAAAAGGCAAGCTGCTGAATGAGTGGAATCTGCATTAAAAACAATGTGAGTGTTTTATACTTACTGTCTTAAAAGATCCCTAGCTAAGAACTGAAGAGGTGAAACAAACAGGCTTGTTTGTGTCAGGCCTTGGTAGTGGGGGAGAGAATCTTTTGAAGAGTGGGGTGGGGAGTTTAAAAAAGACTAACCCCAACAGAATCTTAGATTAGTTGAGGTTCAGTGAATGGCTTTGTTGAAAATTCAAGGGGAGAATTTAAATAGAGAAGAGCTGATAAGGTGCAGGGCATCACAGATCTGTTTCCATAGTGACATTGTTCAAACAGAGGCTTAAAAGAACAAGAATACCATCTCGGTTGAATTCTATAAGCGATACCAATTTTCTAGTGGGGGACACCATGCATTGTTTTGTGTGATGGTTTTCCCCTCTAGATGGGGTGGGGGGGTTGTGAGGTAGACAAACAGTTGGCTTGAATGGCTACACTTTTCCCCTCAAGCCACTTAGGTTCGTTCTCTCTCTCTTTTCGATTGGCATAGAATTCTTAAGGAATATCCATATAATATGTAATAAAGTTCTACCATCTCTTCCTCTCTCTCTCCCCCTCCCCACACAGAGTCAGTGTGTGTGTGTGTGTGTCTCTGTCTCTCTCTCTCTCTCTCTAAATATGAAAACTTGGGAGTATGATTCAAGAAGGGGTCCTTGTTTTGCTTCTTATCAATATTCCTTGCTAGTTGCATCCTTTCATCAGATGCAGGGGAAAATTAATTGTAAAGTAGCCTGGGTGTAATTGTAACTTTTTACCTTTCCACTCCACCTGGCCCTCAATCCCAAAACACAGCATATCTGATGGAAAATCCAACAGTAGCTTCCTTTTCATATAAAGGTCCTGATGCTCTCCCATTGATTTCCCTGGGAGCAGGCCCTTAGCACATAGCTGTTTCAAGTTACAAACGTTGTTTTTTTTTTCTTGTCAAAAACTGCACTACTGCAGATTTCCTTTCCATCACAAAGTAAGCTCTGAAAATAATCATAAAACCATCAGTTATAACTTACTTCCTGCATATTTTGAGATGAAAAGCATACCAGTCATGTCTGTCTGTCTAAAATATAGGATTTAAAAAATTATTAAAAAGACTATAGCTGGTTTTGGATACACTTGCACATTTTTTTTAAAACAGGCTGAATGAGCAACCTAACAAGGGAGTTCAGTTTAGTCATGGGGGATAGGGCATGAGTGAAAACACTGTCCACTTCCTCTTTTTAAAGGTCTGACTTAAACTGCAGTGCTTAAAAAGTCTGGGGTAACATTCAGACATACGTGGAATTTGTCAGGATTAGAAACTCCCCACTATAATACAGGCCTGAGTTTGTTGATAGTCTGGTTGGCTCCTTTGCTGCTTAACTTGTGTTTTCATGAACTTTCTTACCAAATTATCAGGGGCAGCCAGAAGTCATTGGTGTTGCACCTGATATGAATTTGATCGCTATCCCTTTGTGATCGAGGATCAAAAATAGTTCAAAGTGGAAAATCTTTATTAGATCATTGAAGCTCTCCTCCAGCAGGACAGGGGCTAGTGCACTAAAAATACCCATGGTGAAATTCTAGGCTCATTGAAGTTAAAGGAAGTTTCGCTGTTTAACTTCAGTGGGGTGCTACTTTACCCCTAAACTCTCCCTGCTGCATGTTACCAAACAATTAAAATGTAGTACATTCACAGACCAGCTGTTGTCAGAGAAGAAATACTCCTTAAAGGTGTTTCAGAGCAGAAGGAAGGCATAAGGGATATTTTTAGATGTGCAGTGTCTTGGTATGAGTACACTTTTAAAGGAACAGGTCTAAATATCTCACCTTTATTTCTGTTGAAACTGTTTTAGGACATACATGTCTTTTAAAACAGCTGTGCAAGAAAGGTTGTCGTGAACAGACACAATCTATTCATCTGACCTTTATAATGCTGATGCCAATAGCGCTGGCTGAAATTTTTTTTAAATCAAATTTTTTTTGCAAAAATCTTTAATTTTTCAATTTTTAAAAGAGAAAATTAGGGCTTCCTTCCCAGCACTCTTTAGTGGCAAAAGATGGGGAATTGATAAGCGTAATCCCTCCCCCTCCCAAAATGAAACCACAAATTTTCAATGTAAAATTTTTTGAAAAAAATTCAAATGGATGAAAAATGTTCTTTTTGAAACCTGTGAAAGAAAAATGACTGGTTTGTTGTGAAACTTTGAAGAATTAAAAAATGGGTACTTTACTCCTCAAAATAACTTTCTCTAGGTGACTCAGCAAGTAGAACTTGGGTCCTTTGCCCCACTCCTGCCTTCGCATTGAGGTGTCACAGTCAGGAGTCCCCTATCGACTCCTCCTTTAAAGGATGACCTGCCAGCTGAATCCGCTCCCCTCTGACAGGAGATGGAGTGGTCTCATTGCCACTAGGTACCTCACCCACTCTTAAGGGGTAAATCAGATAAATCTGTGGGAGAATTTATGCAAAATCATTCTTCTAAGTTACCCTAAAAATCTCCATATAATGCAGGGAAATGCATTTAGTAGAAGAGGACCTGTGTTTCTCTGTGGTGTTTCATCAGGGCAGGTTCTCCATCACAGTCAAGTCTAAATTTTATGGCATTTATAGGATCAGGAATGGGGAGCAGCAGAGGGCTGTACCTACCAAGCTCCTTCTCCCTTTCTCTAAAAACACACATGCTGGGTGGCTGGCAAGGATCTTGCTTAGGGACCTGGACTCCTTAAAGATACATTTATTCGTCATTCCATTGCTACTTCCTGTCACAACAACATGTCGGGCTTTGTTTATACTGCTTGATATAGTAGACACTGAAATGTTAAGTACAATATTTATATTCAAATTGGTTTACTTTATAGTTATATGGTAAAAATGAGAAAGTATGCAATTTTTCAGTAATAGTGTGCTGTGACACTTTTTGTTTTGTATTTTTTATGTCTGATTTTTGTAAGCAAGTAGTTTTTAAGTGAGGTGAATTACACAGGACAAATCAGACTCCTGAAAGGGCTACAGTAGTCTGGAAAGGCAGAGAGCCTCTGAACTAGAGCATATCTTCTAGGAAGGCTATCCAGGCTGGGACTCTGAGGGACCCAAACTTTAAATATCCAAGATGCCTGTCAATGGGATTTGGGCACCAAATTCCATAGGAGCCAGATGGACTTCTGTTATTAAGGCTGCCAGTTGGTCATGGAAGTAATGGATTCTGTGACTTTCCATGACCTCCGTGACTTCTGCAGTGGCCGGTGCGGCTGGCCCGGGGGCTGCCTGAGCAGCTTGAGCTGCACCAGCCGCTGCTGGGGCAGTCTCGGGCCACCCCCGCACCACCACCAGCAGCAGAAGTTTTGGTGGGGGGCTAAGGGTTGTGGCGTGGAAGGGGGTGAGGGCTCTGGGTGGTGCTTACCTCAGGGAGGGGGCTCCCTGATAGTAGCAACATCCCTCAGCTCCTAGGGGGAGGCACAGCCAGGGGGCTCTGTGTGCTGCCTCTGCCTGCGGGCACCGCCCTGCAGCTCCCATTGGCCACAGTTCCTGGCCAATGGGAGCTGCGGAGCCAGCGCTCAGGGAGGAAGCAGCATGCAAAGCCGCGTGGCCACGCCTCCGTCTAGGAGCTGAGGGATATTGCCGCTTCCACAGAGGCATGGAGCTGGGGAGGGCAACCCCTGTGCCCAGCACCAACGAGGGTCCTGGGCTGCGTGCTGCTGTTGCCCGCCCCTCCCCCCCAGCACCAGCAGGCGTCCTGGTCCCCCCGAGCACCCATGGCACCTTTGGGCCACCTCCATCTCCAAGATTTAGTTGGGGTATATAGTACAAGTCAGAGAGAGGTCACAGGCCATGAATTTTTGTTTACTGCCCGGGACCTGTCAATTACTTTTACTAAAAGTACCTGTGACTAAAATGTAGCCTTATCTGTTACGCTAGCACCTACACACCCCTTAGTCTTCGCTAAGTTAGCAACTTTGTCACTAGATTTAGTGACTTTTTTTTGTTTCCCTATCGAGAAAATAAGTGTCAAAGTGACCAGTGACAAATCTAGAGACTTTCACTGCCAATTACAGTGACGTTCAGAGAAAGACGTTGCCAATATGTATAGTCACAAAATCATTCACAAACAGCTCAATTGTGTTAATAAAATCCATTCCATGTTCTTCTTACTACATTCTGTTGCACACCAAGTCAATGTCATTACATCTCAACTGAGCATGTCCTCGGAAAGAATCTCATTCCAGGGCTTCCTGGGCTGAGATCACTATAATCTGCAGGCGAGGAAAAGAAGTTTGTGGAGGCTGATTAAATACTTTGCAAAAGCCAGGCACACTTTGGAGAGAGCAGCATATTTGCAAGGATTTGTTTTTATCCAAATGTGTTTTCTCGCCATTCTATAGTAGGTAGTGCACCCTGTGATGCAGGGAAAGATGGCTAATGAAGCAGGCTGGGCAGGGGAGGCAGGGGAGGCAATGAGGAGAGCTATGCGGATGGAAGGTGGGGTGGGATGGGATGAGACGAGACAGGGCCATGTGCCCCAATGGGGCGGAGAAGGCGAGCACCATGCCTCCAGGGATGAAGCCCTTACTACAGGATCAAAGGTGAAGCTAGCTTGATTTCAGTTCCCCTTTACTCCTTCCCCTGGCTTGGCCTGGGGTTAGCTGTCCAGCTGTTTTCAGAAATGAAACCCTGGAAGGGGGGGGAAGGAGTCCGGCTAGTGGACTTCTGTTTTTAAATCTACTTTCTTGGCTCCATGCAGCGCCGAGCTCAGGTCAGGCGAATGCTCTCTTCCACCTGGTTCTGAGCTCTCCCTTTCACTAAGCTGTCGGCTCAAATCCAGGCTGGCAAGGCTCAGCTGAATTAACCAACCCCAACCAACCTGGGCTGCCAGGTACAGCGCGCCCTTCCCAATGAGCAGAAAGCGCCCTCCTGGTGATGACCATGTACTGTTGTAGTTGCTTCTGGTGTGCAACTGAATGTAGTAAGAAGAGCATGGAATGGATTTTATTAACACTTATGAGCTGCTCATGAATGATTTTGTGACTATATACTTGCCTTTGGGTGTGTGTGTGTAATTCTCTGTTGAATCTCTGGAAATTTTGTTCGGTGACATTTTGGACTCCTTTTGAGTGCTTAAACAGCTACATCTAATGACTTTTCATGGTTTGTCTGGTGAATTCCTGCTATGTGGAGTTGGCCGCCCCGTTGTGCTAGGCACAATACAAACACACAGTTAGAGAGAGTGTACCTGCACCTAAAAGTGTATGCTCAAAACAGACAAAGCGTTGGAAAAGGAAACCTTTTGTCTTGATTTGATAGAGTGGTTAAGTGACTTGCCCAGGATCACATAAGAAGTCTGGGGCAGGTCCAAGTCCAGTGCCTAAATCACAAGACCATCCAAATCTATTACTTGATGATTTTTAAAATGTTTTAACCTCCACAGTAAAATTCTATCCCAAAATTGCTGGCAAGGATGCTAATTGTGAGGTTGGGATTTTCCCCTGGAATGGAACATGCTTCTTTGCCATAAACCATCAATAAGCCTTCAGAGGGTAATAATTTTCAGTTATTACCCATCCTGGCAGGATTTGATCTGCTGACTTTGTGTCCTGTTATCAGGCCTCTGAGCCATCCAGTTCTTCTGATTGCAGTGTTGAGTACCAAGATCCTGGATGCTGTCACTGGACTGATCGATATTAGCTTATCTTAACTCTTCTGAAGACCTACTGTATGATCATTAGTCTTTCAAAATGGGATGATGTTGGTCAATATTATTTTTCAGGGTTAGCACTGAAGAACTAGAAAATAAAGAGCTTTCTACACTCCTTCTTTCCCTTCCAAAAGAACATGCATTGGCATCACTCATTACAGTTGTTTGAAATAAGAACATGACCTTCCTTCATAGCGTGATGTTGTTCTTTTTCGTAGTCATTAAATACAGTGAATAATTTTGTGAAGGAAACAGTCCTACTGAGAAATCTAACACAAAGATTTCTGAGGGGGTGGTGGTGGGTTTTTTCCTGCTTTTAAGTGGTGTGGAAAATGTTGATGCCAAAAAATAACAGATGAAATACTGATAAATGTGGGAATAATTTTATTTAAAACAGAGGCGAATAGGAAGGCAGCTGGTTTTCATCTTGTTTTGTTAACTTTTAAGGAGAAAAAAAAGAATTGACTGTATTGATTTATGTCCCCACTGTTGTGCCCTTGAAAAAGTAATATGTATGAGTTCTGTGTAGACGAAGCAAGCACGCAGTGTTTCTTTGGGCTTATATTCATCACAGGCTGTCTCTTCAGAAATGCAGTAGACTTTTCTCACAGGACCCCATCCCGATCCATCAAAGTAAATGGTAAAACACCCATTGTCAAGGATGATAAATATAATCCATAATAAAGAAACTTTAATCACAGAACTTCGCATTAAATGGAGGCTTGGCTAGAAGTGGGATTGGAGTTGTCATCTTGCAAAGCCTGGGTAGAATTCAGGGGTTCCCTTCCTAAGGGAAGTGGTGATGCTGATCTTTGTGGTTAGGTAAAAATTCCCCTTTAGGTCACTGCGTTTTGCCTACTAAAGTTACTCAGGCTGGGATACGGTATTCTTTCACTTTCTGGAGTGAGGTGGTGTGCTTTTCAGCACTTGCTATCTTCCAAAGCTCAATCTGTGTGTTGGGAGACAGTGATCCCTATACAGTATCCGAACCTACCAGCCAAGTTCTGAGGCTTAATTAATAGACTTGTGAAAGCCAGAGATGAAAAGGACCCACCTGGTCCATTTCCCTGTAAGTGCAAAACTGTTCTCTGAAGGACACTTTTCTGCGCTTGATCTGATCCAGGCTTAAAAGTTCCAGATGACCAGAGCTGTGGTTTTGTTTTTGTTTTCCCTTCCCAGAGAGACTATTCCACATGACTTTCAACCTAATTCTTGCCCTTTCTTAGTTACCACAAATTACCATATATCAACCCAATTTATATCAATCCTTCAGATATTTGAAGGCTATTATGAGGATGAGGTAGAGGGCCGTAAAATATGCTAATTGAAAAGAAGGATGGTCCAGCCGTTCAGATGTTGGCTTGAGTCTTGGGAGACCCAGGTTCAATTCCCTGATCTGCCACAGACTTCCTGCATGACCTTGGGCAAGTCACTCAGTCTGTGGGTACAGTAGCACTTCTCTAATACATAAAGGTGTTGTGAGAATGAGAATAATAAAGGTTGTGAGGTGCTCAGAAACTAGGGTAATGGAGGCCACATCTCAGGTAAGGTATTGTATAATAATAAATTATCCTATTTATTACTTTCCTTACTGCTACAACATCATCAGTGACTTGATTTGAGGGTGGGTTCTGTTTCCAGGGAGTTGATTTTGTTTTACTAGACTGTTTTTAACATTTATTGAACACATGTTTAAAAAAAAAATGGAAAAATTAAAAAAAAATATTTTACAACTTAAAAAAAAACCACAACACAACCAAACAAGTCTTCATTGTAACAAACTTCCTTTTCTCTCTCCATTCTATTTTGTATAGTCTTTTGTGTAAGTTTCTTAAATGGCCCCAGATGTTCCTTTTTGGGGAGAATTGACTTGAGTGAGTAACTCTTGAGTTATGTTGTTTTTGAAGTCTGACAAAACAAGGCTACTTTCTAGTGTAGGCAAGGCTAACCTTGCTCAAAGATGTGGAGAGACAAAAGAACAGCCAAAGATCAGGAAAGGCAGTTTTCCCCTCTGGGTTGCAGTTCAGTTGCTTGACGACTTCAGGCACAGTACATTGCCTATGACCCAAGTAACTCTGGCCTCTGCACCCTGGCCTAACCTCCCTGGCTCTGGAAAATATTTGGCTAGGTTGCTGTTATTCTGTTACTGTGTGGGAGGGAAGGATTTTTAACATCCCAAACTTATTATGGCAAAGAGCAGCAAGGTTAGGTCTCTTGTCCTTGGCTAAGCAAAAGTCTTATCAACTGGTGAGCAGAGAGAAGGGGAATAAGTGAGGGTGGAATTGACATGTTAAGAGCTTTAGAGGTCACTCTGGACACATATGAACATGGGTTTCCCTTTCCAGGATCTGGAAAAGACCCAGCTGGGTGATGGTAAATCCTAGTGGGCTGGTTGTGCTAATGATGCTGGAGTGGCAGTGGTGTCCCAAGACAAGTATCAAATTGCCAAGTTATCAAGTGCTCTCGGGGGGGGGGGGGGGGATGCTTCAGATGGGTGGCCATCTTGTTCCATCAAGCATATCCAATCAAATTAAACTTCCAAGTGTCTAATATGGATACAGTATTCCTCTCAGCTTAGGATATTGGTTTGCTGCTGTGACAATTCTGTAACTTCATTAGAAGTTGTGAAAGCCCCACATCAGCAATTCTTTTAGTCCAAGCAAACTCCATTCATTCATACCATTTGTCAACTCCTGGGAGCCGCACAGAGCCAGGCAGGGAGTCTGCCTTAGCCCCGCTGCACTGCTAATTGGACTTTTAGTGGCCAGGTCAGCAGTGCTGACTGGAGCCGCCAGGGTCCCTTCTCAGCCGGGTGTTCCAGTTGAAAACTGGACACCTGGAAACCCTAGGTGCCACTGAAGGCGGGGGCTTCATTTTCTTGAAGCGGGGGAATCTGTTTTCAAAAGTGTGGGAAAACACTGCTTTAAAGGCACAATTCCATCCCACATGTTTGCTAGTGATATATTTACATAGAGGCTGGACAGGTCAAGGCCCCAAGCAACAGTTAATAAGGGACAACATGCAGTGATCACAGAGAAAAAGGACGCATAGATTTTTATTTATTTATTTTCATAAAATGTTTCCACTGGGGTCAGTCATGCATTTCTCTAGTAGTCCATTTCATGATCTCTGAACTTTTGGATGCTGTGTCTAAGGTATTCTTGTGTATACTTAGTTTTGTCTGTGTACCAGACTTGGCATTGGTACTCTAAGCAGCCTGCCGGAGGAAGAGATACATTTACTTTCCACTTGAGAAAGAGTAGCAGAGTGTTCATCTTAATTTTATTTATCACCAAAAGAAATTAAATCAAGTTGATGGGACAGAGTAATGCCACTTTGCACTCATGCTTAGGAGGAGTCTGGAGTGACTTTGTCATTCTAAAAAAAAAAAAACAAGGTTTTTGTGCTCCTCTAAATTACAGAGCACTGAAGAAATTGCTTGTAGAGGTTCATGTTTCAAGGAAGCTCCAGCTGCTAAATTACCAACTCAAAAGGCTGAATTGTACTAAGAATCTAATTCTCTCTCATCTCAAATAAGTCCCAATCTTAAATTGCAGGTTGTTTTTAATAATTCCAAATTGCTATATAGTTAAAGTACTTTTGTGTTCCAATTCAGAGGAAATGGCTGTTGGTTGGTTAGAAAGTGTTTTAGTATGGAATTAAGTCCAAGAGCACTGTAGTAAAGCAGTTCAAAACACACAATCTGGAAAGATTAAAATATACCCACAAAAATAGTTATTTGATTAGAGCGAAAAAAATCTCTGCATAAGTAAGAGCAAGGCTCTGGGAGACTGCAAAGAACACAAGATAATAAGCCTGTTTGACGTTAATGATGGCAAAGTCCTATTAGAGTGCATCATCCCACTGCAAGAATAGGATATATCGTCCCGTTGACAGTCCATATCCAGTATTAATCTGATACTGTTACTGATGTTAACCAAAAGGCCTTAGGAGGTGCAAAGCCAGCTCATGCTGTGCCTGATCCTAAGCCCATTTAAGTGAATGGAAAGATTTCCATTGACCTTAGTGGGCTTTGGTTTGGGCCCATGAATCCTGTTCTAGTTCTGAGTCTTGCTCTCTAAGTGTTGTTAGTTTTATTTATATTAAGGTTTTATATGGCCACCCATTGCTACAGCATCTGAACACCTTACACCTAAAATTTTTCTGCAAGTGGGAGGTGGGGATGTTTCCCTTTCATTTCTTTGCAGGCTCTTGCTTGCCTTTCATCCTGGTCCACAAGCCCCTGTGCACACCCTCAGCTGTAAAACACGTTAAGGTAGGGTTGACAGGTGTCCAGTTTTCGACCGGAACGCCGGGTCAAAAAGGGACCCTGGTGGCTCTAGTCAGCACCACCAACCGGGCTGTTAAAAGGCCAGTTGGTGGTGCTGTGGGTGTAAGGCAGGCTAGTCCCTACCTGTCCTGGCACCGCACTGCGCCCTGGAAGTCCCCCCGCCTAGGAGCTGGACCTGTTGGCAGCTTCTGGGGCACAGCACGATGCCATGTCAGGCAGGAAGGCTGCCTTAGCTCCCTGCTGCGCCACTGAATGGGAGCCACCTGAGGTAAACCCACACCCAAACTCCGAGCCCCAGCCCTTATCCCCCTCCTGGACCCCAAACCCCTCATTCCCAGATCCAGCCAGAGCCTGCATCCCAACCCCCTGCCTCAACCCGCAGCCTCCTTCCGCACTCTGAATCTCTCAGCCCCATCTCCCAGCCTGGAGCCCCCTCCTGCACCCCAAACCCCTTATCCTCAGGCCCACCCCAGAGCCCGCACCCCCAGCCGGAGCCCTCACTCCCTCCCGCACCACAACTCCCTGCCCCAGCCCAGTGAAAGTGAGTGAGGGTGGGGGAGAGCGAGCCACCGAGGGAAGGGGAATGTAGTGAGCAGCAGGCAGGGCCTCAGGGAAGGGGCGGGGCTAGGACGTTCAGTTTAGTGTGATTAGAAAGTTGGCAACCCTACGTTAAGGAACCCTGGAAAGGTAATGCAGTTGGCATCTATTTGTCACTGTTTCACGGTTAACTTCACATTTGGCACCTCCCCAGTCTGTTCGTACTGGAGGGCATCCACTTAACGTTCAGATCCCAATCATCACTTCTTTCAAGCAGAGACACATGTCTCCCTCCCTCCAGTCCGGGGTTTTAGGCTTTCAGTCCCTCTGCATTGCACTGTGGTTTCCCCAGCAGGTCTGATTGGGGTCCAACAGCTGTGGCTAACCTTTCTCCAGGAGCTACAACAGTGTACCCCAGTTACAAACAAGTCTTCACAAAGCAAAATAAATTTATTCTTAGGGTAAAAGCATTACAGAGAAAACAACATAAACAATAAACCTTCTATACACAAACCAAGAGCTTACTAAAGGTCAGGACACCCATCAATCTTATTCCCTAGTAAGCCCAAGTCTTCCACCAACATTGGGCCCCCTCCCTTGGGCAGAAGGTCCTGTATGTTTTCTGAATCAAAAGAAGGTCCTTTATTAGTTTAACCTCAGACTTTTGATACCAAAAGCTCTTTCTTTGTCTGTTTGGTCTCTGAAAAACCCAGTTTGAACCAGTATAAATGAGTCTCCCCAGGGCATGGTACCTCTCTGGATGTCTTTTTTTTTTTTTTTTTTTTAATTCACCTTAATTACGCACCCCCCCACACACACACACACTATTTCTGGTTCCTGCAGGAACTGTGGTAACTCTCCTCTCCCTTTGAGGTGCATACAATTCCTGGCTCACAGTGATGCGTAAACCATTCATAAACTTAATACAAGATGGTCCCCAAAGATATTGCATGTGCTTGCAATATCTGTCACACCATCTATACAGCATAGCTTTGCAGCTGCGTAGAGCTGTGTTTTGAGGTATGCTACGTTCAAACTCCATTCTGATTTGACATAGGTCATTGCCCCGACTTATACATCTTTTTTGTGGATTCAAAAGGGAAGAGACTGACCTAAATGGTAGACTTGTGGAAGGTTTTAAATCTAAGCTCTGATCTATGTCCTTTTGTCCCCTGTATGTCCCAATCTCTTTCTTGCTTCCTAATTCCCCTCACAAGTTCCATTTCATTGTTCCCAGACTTTCCCCCACCACTGGATCCTTCCCTTCCACCCAAGACTTCCTGCAATGTGTGTGTCACGTCCTTGGTTGTCGTCTGGCCTTCTTCCCCCATACGCACCTGAACCAACTCTTTCCTCCGAGCCATGATGGAACACAGACGTGCATGCACTGGTGATCGTATGGCCCTTTGTGTAAGGGTATTGCAGTTTCCTGGCCCAATTTCTACATTGGGTAACCGAGCTCTAAATTGAGTAGCTATGGGATTCTGTGGCTGTATGTAGTATCACCACCTGCTCTAAACAGTTTTGATGATTTGTTGTGTACCTTATCCCAGAAGTGGCTGCATTTCAGTGGTGGGTGTAATGATTCACATATGTAAACTGTAATACTCATAAAACGCTCTGGAAAGTGCCCTGTACATTTCAGAGATTATTAATTCTACTGTTCTAGAAGCCATAGTATCTTCCCGGCAGGGCAGACCCAAAGATCAGCTTTGGTTTCCTGGCACTGAATTCAGCCAAGACCACTCATATCCAACTTCCCAAGAGATTGGAAATCACTGAAATGGGTTGGTTTGAACTCTAATAAGTAATTCCTTATTACCATGAAGGATGCAGTTACTGCCAGCATTGTACGGTTCCGAAAGGGGATTACATTAGCCCTTTGTTTGAAATCAAATGAGTTTACAACTCCACTTCAGAGTCTTTACAGCTTTAGAATAGAGCCAACAGAAACTGTTTAACAAGTCAATGCTTCTATGGGATTTGCACTGTTCTATCTTTAGCTTTCTGTAAGAGGGGGAGATTGTATTTTCTTGTGGTTTCAATTCACCCAGGGAAAATGATGCCGAGCATTAAAGCCTATTCAGTTTTGCCTTGCAACAGGTAGATAGCATTCATTCAAGTGCACGTGCATCTATACATAATGAGTGGTAGCTTCCTCATAATGCTCCAGGTCTTTTTTATTTTATTTTTTTAAAAGCTTCCTCTGATATGAGATGGCTTTATCTGAACAGACCAGTATTTGCAACACCCCTTTCTAACAAGCAGGTTTTTTATTATGTAGGGATTTCTTCATCCTCTAATGCACCCATTAGAGAAAGTACATTTTATTTAATTTCTTATTATTTCCTTTCTATGGTAGGAGAAGCTGTTCTCCCAGGGACCCAAGGAAAGTGGTGTCACTGATTTAGGGCAGTTTGGTGCATCTTTAGAGTGGCTGTGTGATCACCAAAAACAAAGCATCCAACTCTGTTATTGAATCTCTGGGTGGCAAGTTCTCAGCCTCCTGTTCAGACCATTAGTGCTGTGCTTTTCTGCACTGCTTCTCTTGAAATCAGAGAATAAGAATTTCTTAGCTTCAACTGCGATGAATTCTGCTGAAAAAATAAGACATGAGCTGTGTCCTATATAGTGTAGGGTGTTTTTTACCAGTGCACATGATGAAAAGGCTTGTGTCCAATGTAAAGGCCAAAAAGGGAAACAGAGGTGGGTGGATAAGTGCCATTGTTTCACTGAACATTTGTGTCTTGGTTCTCTTGTTCATAACTCATGGCTGGAGGAAGACACAGTGAGAGAACACCATCCCTGCCTTAGAAATGGGATACCTATTGTCCGTAGCATCTTAGGTAGCCTGTCTCCAGGTATTCGGTATGTATCTCTTCTTAGTAAGAGGCCAGAAGTAGGAGAAGCACTTCAGGACTCCCCTTTCACAGGCCAGTGGTTTGGCAATGAGCAAAGAGATACATTGGCTCTAAGAAAAGGCACATCATAACTGCCCCATATTTAGGATTGAGAGAGAGAGGTACAATCCTTGATTATACTCAAAGGGAACAGTTGGCTTAGATTTAGAAGTATCAGAGTGTACTGTCAGTTAGAAATACAAAAACAAATAGGGAACAAGACATTGTTAGCTTTCTAAAATTTTCCCCTCAAAGTTTCTGCCCAACCAAAATAGATTAAGGCCTCTATTCTAGTCAACCTCGTAAGCCATAACCATTGCCATGGTATCTCAGTGCCTCAGTCTAGTCCAGGAGTGGGCAAACTTTTTGGCCTGAGGGCCACATCTGGGTATGGAAATCGTATGGGGGGCAATGCATGCTCATGAAATTGGGGGTTGGGGTGCAGGAGGGGCTGAGGGTTCTGGCTGTGGGTGTGGGCTCTGGGTGGGACCAGAAATGAGGAGTTCAGAGTGTGGAAGGGGGCTCTGGGCTGGGGCAGGGGGGCGGGGGTGAGGGCTCCAGCTGGGAGTACAGGCTCTCGGGTGGGGCTGGGGATGAGGGGTTGGGGTGCAGGAGGGTTCTCCAGGCTGGGACCAATGGGTTCAGAGGGCGGGAGGGGGATCAGGGCAGGGGAGTGGGGTGCAGGAGGGGGTCAGGGGTGCAGGCTCCAGGTTGCACTTACCTCAAGCAGTTCTCGGAAGCAGCGGCATGTCCCTCCTCCGGCTCCTACACGGAGGCGCAGCCTGGTGGCTTGACGTGCCGCCCCATCCGCAGGCGCCGCCCCTGCAGCTCCCATTCACCATGGCTCCCGGCAATGGCAGCTGCAGAGCCCCTTGGCTGACCCTATGCATAGGAGCCGGAGGGGGGACATGCCACTGCTTCAGGGAGCCGCACAGAGCCACAACACAGGCGGAGTGGGGCAAGCCCCTGGCTGGAGTGCTGGAGCGGGGCAAGCCGCGGACCCCGCTCCCCAGCAGGAGCTCAAGGGCCAGATTAAAACGTCTGAAGGACAGGATATGGCCCCTGGGCCATAGTTTGTCCATCCCTGGTCTAGTCTTAGTTTGTGCATTCAATTTTGAGTGTGCATTAATTTCCCTTAGATATTGGTCTTCCTCTTATAGTGTGCAGGTTCCCAACCACTGAATTAAACATGAGTGACACAAAGTACTTACAAAAGCTGGGGGTTCAAAAAGGGATCTGTGGTTTAAAAAAGTTGGCCCTTAAGCTGTTTGTACTTGACTTTAGTAAATACTTGCCTTTAGTAGAGCTTTTGATACTGTCTCGCATGACCTTCTCATAAACAAACTAGGGTAATGCAACCTAAATGGAGCTACTATAAGGTGGGTGCAAAACTGGTTGTAAAACCATTCCTAGAGAGTAGTTATCAATGGTTCACAGTCATGCTGGAAGGACGTAATGAGTGGGGTCCTGCAGGGATCAGTTCTGGGTCCAGTTCTGTTCAGTATCTTCATCAATGATTTAGATAATGGCATAGATAAAGTTTGTGGACAATATCAAGCTGGGAGGGGTTGCAAGTGCTTTGGAGGATAGGATTAAAATTCAAAATGATCTGGATGAAATGGTCTGAAGTTAATAGGATGAAATTCAATAAGGACAAGTGCAAAGTACTTCACTTAGGAAGGAACAATTAGTTGCACACATACAAAATGGGAAATGACTGCCTAGGAAGGAGTACTGCAGAAAGGGGTTGGGGGTCATAGCGGACCACAAGCTAAATATGAGTCAACAGTGTTACACCTTTGCAAAAAAAGCAAACATCGTTCTGGGATGTATTAGTAGGAGTGTTGTAAACAAGACATGAGAAGTAATTCTTCTGCGCTGATTAGGCCTCAACTGGAGTACTGTGTTCAGTTCTGGGCGCCACATTTCAGGAAAGATGTGGACAAATTGGAGAGAGTCCAGAGACGAGCAACAAAAATGATGAAAAGTCTAGAAAACATGACCTATGAGGGAAGATTGAAAAAAACTGGGTTTGTTTAGTCTGGAGAAGAGCAGACTGAGAGGGGACATGGTAACAGTTTTCAAGTACATAAAAGGTTGTTACAAGGAGGAGGGAGAAGAATTATTGTTCTTAACCTCTGAGGATAGGAGAAGAAACAATGGGCTTAAACTGCAGCCAGGGAGGTTTAGGTTGAGCATTAGGAAAAACTTCCTAACTGTCAGGATGGTTGAGCACTGGAATAAATTACTTAGGGAGGTTGTGGAGTTTTTTAAGAGCGGGTTAGACAAACACCTGTCAGGGATGGTCTAGATAATACTTAGTCCTGCCATGAGCCGTCCCTGCCAGTCTTATGATTCGCACTTGCAACACTAGTTGGCCATGGGATCAAATCTGGTACTATTTGATGTGAAAACATGAGCTTCTACTGCTTGAGCTAAAGGACCCACCCTTTTAGCTTAAAGGCTGTAGCTGACTCATTGACCTCTAGGTGGTCCAACCACAAAAGGACAGAGCACCACACAGTGTAAGCGTGAGTCGCATACTAGATCCTGATCTTGCATTAAATTTAAGTAGTAGTTTAGACAAAATACAAGACGTTTTTATACTTTAAGCCCTGGTCTACACTACGGGTTGTCAAATTTAGCAGCGTTAAATTGATTTAACCCTGCATCCGTCCACATGACGAAGCCCTTTTTTTCGACTTAAAGGGCTCTTAAAATTTGATTTCTTTACTCCACCCCCGACAAGGGGATTAGCGCTGAAATCGGCCTTGCTGCGTCGAATTTGGGGTACTGTGGACGCAATTAGATGGTATTGGCCTCCGTGAGCTATCCCAGAGTGCTCCATTGTGACCGTTCTGGATAGCACTCTCAACTCAGATGCACTGGCCAGGTAGATAGGAAAAGGCCCGCGATTTTTTTAATTTAATTTCCTGTTTGGCCAGCGTGGCAAGCTGCAGGTGACCATGCAGAGCTCATCAGCAGAGGTGTCCGTGATGGAGTCCCAGAATCGCAAAAGAGCTCCAGCGTGGACCAAACGGGAGGTACGGGACCTGATCACTATATGAGGAGAGGAATCGGTGCTATCAGAACTCCGTTCCAGTTTTTGAAGTGCCAAAACATTTGTCAAAACCTCCCAGGGCATGAAGGAAAGAGGCCATAACAGGGACCCGAAGTAGTGCCGCATGAAACTTAAGGCGCTGAGGCAAACAGCCGCTCCGGGTCAGAGTCCCAAACATGCCGCTTCTATGATGAGCTGCATGCCATTTTAGGGGGTTCAGCTACCACTACCCCAACCCTGTGCTTTGACTCCTTCAATGGAGAGGGAGGCAACATGGAAGCAGGTTTGGAGAATGAGGAAGATGATAGCTCACAGCAAGCAAGCAAGTGGAGAAACTGGTTTTCCCGAGAGCCAGGAACTGTTTCTCACCCTGGATCTGGAGCCAATACCCGTTGAACCCACCCAAGGCTGCCTCCTGGACCCGCCAGGCGGAGAAGGGACCTCTGGTGTGTGTACCTTTTTTAAAATAGTACATATGGTTTAAAAGCAAGCGTGTTTAATGATTAATTTGCCCTGGCATTCGCGGCCAGTACAGCTACTGGAAAAGTCTGTTAACGTGTCTGGGGATGGAGCGGAAATCCTCCAGGGACATCTCCATAAAGCTCTCCTGGATGTACTCCCAAAGCCTTTGCAAAAGGTTTCTGGAGAGGGCAGCCTGATTCTGTCCACCATGGTAGGACACTTTACCACGCCAGGCCAGTAGCATGTAGTCGGGAATCATTGCAGAACAAAGCATTGCAGCATATGTTTGCTGGCATTCAAACAACATCTCTGTGTTATCCTCAGGAGAGTGATATCATTCATGGTCACCTGGTTGAAATAGGGTGCTTTTCTTAAGGGGACATTCAGAGGTGCCCGTTCCTGCTGGGCTGTTTGCCTGTGGCTGAACAGAAATGTTCCCCATTGTTCGCCACGGGGAGAGGGGAGGGGTTAGCAACGCGGTGGGGGGAGGCAAAATGCGACCTTGGAACGAAAGCACATGTGCTATGTATGTAATGTTAACAGCAAGGTTTACTGTGAAAGAGTGTACCCATTGTTCTATAAAATGTCTTTTTAAATACCACTGTCCCCCCCTTTTTTTTTTCTCCACCAGCTGCATGTGTTTCAAGGATCACAGGATCTTCTCCTTCCCAGAGGCTAGCAAAGATTAGAAGGTGAAAAAAACACACTCACAATGAAATGTTCTCTGACCTCATGCTGTCCTCCCATAGTGACAGAGCACAGACAAATGCTTGGAGGCAGACCGTGTCAGAGTGCAGGAAAGCTCAAAATGAACGCGAGGACAGGTGGCGGGCTGAAGAGAGGGCTGAAGCTGATAGGTGGCGGCAGTGTGATGAGAGGAGGCAGGATTCAGTGCTGAGGTTGCTGGAGGATCAAACTAATATGCCCCAGCGTATGGTTGAGCTGCAGGAAAGGCAGCAGGAGCACAGACCGCCGCTACAGCCCCTGTGTAACCAACCACCCTCCTCCCCAAGTTCCATAGCCTCCTCACCCAGACGCCCAAGAATGCGGGGGGGGGGGGGCCCTCCGGCCACCCAGCCACTCCACCCCAGAGGATTGCCCAAGCAACAGAAGGCTGGCATTCAATAAGTTTTAAAGTTTTAAACTTTTAAAGTGCTGTGTGGCCTTGTCCTTCCCTCCTCCACCACCCCTCCTGGGCTACCTTGGTAGTTATCCCCCTATTTGTGTGATGAATTAATAAAGAATGAATGAATGTGGAGCAACAATGACTTTATTGCCTCTGCAAGTGGTGATCGAAGGTGGGGAGGGAGGGTGGTTAGCTTACAGGGAAGTAGAGTGAACCAAGGGGGCGGGAGGGTTTCATCAAGGAGAAACAAACAGAACTTTCACACCGTAGCCTGGCCAGTCATGAAACTGGTTTTCAAAGCTTCTCTGATGCGCACTGCACCCTCCTGTGCTCTTCCAACCTCCCTGGTGTCTGGCTGCGTGTAACCAGCGGCCAGGCGATTTGCCTCAACCTCCCACCCCGCCATAAACATCTCCCCCTTACTCTCACAGAGATTGTGGAGCGCACAGCAAACAGTAATAACAGTGGGAATATTGGTTTCGCTGAGGTCTAACCGAGTCAGTAAACTGCACCAGCGCACTTTTAAACGTCCAAATGCACATTCTACCACCATTCTGCACTTGCTCAGCCTGTAGTTGAACAGCTCCTGACTACTGTTCAGGCTGCCTGTGTATGGCTTCATGAGCCATGGCATTAAGGGGTAGGCTGGGTCCCCACGGATAACTATAGGCATTTCAACATCCCCAACAGTTATTTTCTGGTCTGGGAATAAAGTCCATTCCTGCAGCTTTTGAAACAGACCAGAGTTCCTGAAGATGTGAGGGTCATATACCTTTCCCGGCCATCCCACGTTGATGTTGGTGAAACGTCCCTTGTGATCCACCAGTGCTTGCAGCACTATTGAAAAGTACCCCTTGCAGTTTATGTACTCGCCGGCTTGGTGCTCTGGTGCCAAGATAGGGATATGGGTTCCGTCTATGGTCCCACCACAGTTAGGGAATCCCATTGCAGCAAAGCCATCCATTATGACCTGCACATTTCCCAGGGTCACTACCCTGGATATCAGCAGATCTTTGATTGCGTTGGCTACTTGCATCACAGCAGCCCCCACAGTAGATTTGCCCACTCCAAATTGATTCCTGACTGACCCGTAGCTGTCTGGCATTGCAAGCTTCCACAGGGCTATTGCCACTCGCTTCTCAACTGTGAGGGCTGTTCTCATCTTGGTATTCTTGTGCTTCAGGGCAGGGGAAAGCAAGTCACAAAGTTCCATGAAAGTGCCCTTATGCGTGCGAAAGTTTTGCAGACATTGGGAATCATCCCAGACCCGCAACACTATGCTGTCCCACCAGTCTGTGCTTGTTTCCCGGGCCCAGAATCGGTGTTCCACCGCATGAACCTGCCACATTAGCACTATGATGCCCACATTGTCAGGGCCCGTGCTTTGAGAGAAGTCTGTGTCCGTGTCCTCATCACTCTCGTCACCGTGCTGACTTCGCCTACTCGCCCGGTTTTGCTTTCCCAGGTTCTGGTGCTGCATATACTGCTGGATAATACGCGTGGTGTTTAATGTGCTCCTAATTGCCAAAGTGATCTGAGTGTGCTCCATGCTTGCTGTGGTATGGCGTCTGCACAGAAAAAAGGCGCGGAACGATTGTCTGCCGTTGCTCTGATGGAGGGAGGGGCGACTGACGGCATGGCTTACAGGGTTGGCTTACAGGGAATTAAAATCAACAAAGGGGGTGGCTTTACATCAAGGAGAAACAAAAACAACTGTCACACAGAATGGCCCCCTCAAGGATTGAACTCAAAACCCTGGGTTTAGCAGGCCAATGCTCATCCCAGTGCTCAACCCACTGAGCTATCCCTCTCCCTGGTATTTCAGGCAGGACTGAATCTCCATTAAACTTTTCAAGGTGCCCCTGACAGACCTCACCGAAACAATTGTCAGCTGTTGATTTCATGGAGGGAGGAAGGGAGGGGGAGCAAATGAATACAAAACAAATCTGGTCTATTTCTTGTTTTGATCCACTCCATCTATCTTTTACATCTTTGGCTGGCAGCAGATGGTGCAGTAGGACTGCTAGCCATCCTCCTCTCCTGGCTGGTCGCCAGAAGACAGTGCAATAGGACTGCTGGCAGGACTAAAGAGAATGACCTGGTCGAGTCACTCCTATTTCAGTTCCTGTGCCCATGTCTGCCCAGGCGCTCCTGACCGACCTTACCGAGGCGGCCAAGAGCACCTCGGACATGATGACGATGGTTATCAGGCCTATTGCACCATCTGCTGCCACAAGGTAATGAGCTGCTGTTGTGTAGCAATGCAGTACCACGTCTGCCAGCATCCAGGAGATGTAGGGTGACAATGAGCTGAGTGGGCTCCATGCTTGTCATGGCGTCTGCACAGGTAACTCAGGAAAAAGGGAGCAAAACGATTGTCTGCCATTGCTTTCACAGAGGGAGGGAGGGCCTGACGTATCCAGACATACCCAGAGCCACCCGCAACAATGTTTTTGCCCCATTAGGCATTGGGATCTCAACGTAGAATTCCAATGGGTGGCGGAGACTGCGGGAACTGTGGGATAGCTACCCACAGTGCAACACTCCGGAAGTCGACGCTAGCCTCAGTACTGTGGAAGCACTCCGCCGAGTTAATGCACTTAGAGCATTTTGTGGGGGACACACACAGTTGACTATATAAAAACGATTTCTAAAAAAACTTCTATAAATTCGACCTAATTTCATAGTTTAGACATACCCTAACTTCACATCCTAAGCAGGGATGATCTGTGTCTTTACCATTAACTCCTTTCCATGTGCTTTGTTAGCTGTCTCCTCTAAAAGCTGTCTCCTGCAGCAGTAAAAAGTTTTCTAATACCATGTTGGGCTACTGGAGACGACAAGGGAAGAGAACCACCTGCTCTAGGCCACAGCACTCCTTCCTTAAGGTCTCCCATCCAAGTACTGACGCAGCTCATCCCTCCTTAGCATGTAAATTTAAAGTATAACAGCATAATGTGATTTGGCTGCAGACTACTTGCTCCTGTGTAAGAGTTTCTCAGAGCTGGTTTTGGACAAATATCTTTTTAGCTATCAGTGCTACGTTAGCTGACATTTAAACTTAGGAAGTTTCCATTTTCACTAATAAGAGTTGGGGAGATGTGCTTGTAAATATTTCAGAGTAATTGTGCTTGGCTGACTCCGTTTCCAACAGTTAATTTTTTCGATCTTACGTTTCCTTTGAAATACATTGTGCCAGACACTGAACAGCATGACAGAGAAGGTATTGTAGACATAATGTTGAATGACTTGATAGCAATTGTAGTTGTATGCCCCAAGTAAGAAACTTCTCACTGTGCACTGGGTATGTATGCATCATTCAATGAAGATTCAGATGAGGTTCACATGAAATTTTAGCCACTGTTATTAGACATCCTTGATAATCATCTGAGCAGTTGACAACAAAAGTACTGGCTAGTCCATCAGCATTTGTAATGCACTTGTCAGCATACTATCATAAAGAGTGCTGGATACAAAATGAAGCATCACAGATACATGTCTATAAATGACATTTACCCACCACCACTACAGTGGGGGAGTGTAGTGCCTATCTATATAAAAATTACAACCCGTCGGGAGATCTGGTTGAACAGTTATTTGCTTTGTGTCTGACAATTAAAGCAAGGGTCTACTTCGTAGTATAGTCACAACCTTATTCTGTGCCCTACCAAAGTATGCTAAAGCCTTGGGCTGTCCTTGTGCAGACAGACACAGCCAGATTCACATAGCATGAGGTTGAGGTGTCAGTTACACAGCGAAATAGAATTTTCCTTTAACGTAGTCGGGGGACAATTGTACTGAAAGTCCATCAACAGGGTTGTACTTGTGAGGTACATGCCCCTTGCTCTCAATCACTTCCCAATATCAGAAAAGGAAGGAAAGCATAACTAGGGTTGCCACCTTTCTAATTGCTAGTAACTGGACCCCTGAGTCCCTTCCCCCTGCTATGTCTCTTTCCCCCAAGGCTCCACCCCTTCTCCACCTCTTCCTCCCAAGGCCCCACCCCCATTGCTTGCTCCTCTTCCTCCACCCGCCCCCGGTCGCCCACTAGATTGTCTCAAGGAGCCTGCCTGCAGGTAGGAGGTGGTCCTGGTTGAGTGGGGGCTGGTGCGGGTTAATGGGCTGGTGCCTCCACCTACCCTGTGGTAACTGTACTTTTGGTTCAGGTGCCATTTAGAGTTGCCAGGTCCGCGAAAATCAGGCACCTGGCAACCCTAAGTGACACCCGGAAACAAAAGCCAAAACCTGGATATCTGGGTAAAACCTGGACGGGTGGCAACCTTAATCATAACATCAAGGGAGCCAGTTAGGGATTTTCCATTCTGAGTTCATAATTTCTGGATAAAATATCTCAGCCTTTTCTAAGTGCATCAGGCTGAAACCCAGAATGTAGATTGTGAGCATAGAGGCCCTTATTTTGGCCTTCTACTGAAGCTTTGTAAAGAAGCCAGGATAGACACAGGCTTGTGCTTAATCTAGTGTTATGAGTTGGATGGAACCTTATTATGGGTTGAGGTAAAAAATCCCACCTACGACAAAAGAAGAGTGTGAAACCACCCAGCAACTGTTTGTTTTTTTTTCTGAATATTGTTTAGGGAAGGGGTGTGTGGCGGGGGGGGAAGGCAGAAGTCACAGAAAAACTGGCAGAGAGAGAGAGAGAGAGCCAAAAGGAGCGGCTAAGAGCAGCAGGCTGAGCCTGGAAGATGTCCAGGGAGAGGTTTTTTGTGTCAGGAGTACGGGCTGAAAAGGGTGCTCTTGGTGCTATGAGCAAAAGAAGCTCTTTCCTGCTATTTGATTCCTTCTGTGTTCAAAAACACAGGCTTTTGTACACTCTTTGTAAGTAAACAAAACTGCATCAAAGACCATCAATTTCTACTTCCAACTGGAACATCCCCAGGGCCCCAAAACTTTGACTGGCTGCTCAGATCAAAAATGGGCAACACTAGAAAGCATGTCCGAGTGCTACAAAAGTGGCGTTGAGTGAACAATGAGATGTCTACAGCAGGTTCCTAAATACTTCTCTCTTCTGCAGTCACATTTATCTTTTAAAGCAAGCTCTTCTGCTGCAAGAAGTGGGTGCCAGGCCTGGTACAGAAAACCCATAAGTGCATTGTGCCTGGGAGCACTTTTTTCAGAAGGAAGAAAAAGGTTTGATGCTATTTGTTTAACTCCGCCGGAGATCTACTGTTTATAGTCTGAAATATCCTAAATGTGTTCTCAATTACCTTGTGCATATTTTAAAAGAATTAAATTTCCATCAAAGGATTTTGTGAACTGTTTGATCTTGCTCTGTCTAAAGAGCCCAATCTGACTGGAGATAATTTTGTCTGAGCACATATGGTACCATTGTAATGAATTGTGCTCATTGTGGGGGTGTGACTTCAAGGGAAACCAGTCCAGGCTTAGTGAGCTCTGTCTTTTAATGGTGGGTGTGGAATGAGTAGCCAAGGACTTGGACCTGCAGCAGGACTGAGGTTCTTCATACTATTTGGTGATTTAAGCTTTTATTTCCTACATGATTTGTAACCTGGAGGGGGACGCTCAGTTATTTAGTCATCTCTGGATGGCCTTTGATGAGTTGTGGAACCCTAACTTGTTATAAGAAGCTGAAAATAAAAGAGGATTTGGTGCTGGTGGTGGTATTGTTTTTGTTCCTATAGGCCCCATCTGAGATTGGGACCTCATTATACTAGATACTGTTCAAACACATAGTGAGAGAGAGTTCCTGCACTGCGGCTCTTACAGTCTAAAGAGACCAGACAAAGTGGGGAAGGGAAAAAAGAGGCACATAGAGAGGAAGTGACTTGTCCAAGGTCATGAAGGAAGTTAATGGTTGAGCCGGGAATAGAAGTTGTGTAGCCTGACCCTTAATTCAGTGCTCTATCTACTAGGCCATGCTGTGTTCCAGAAAGCCAGCTATAATACTGTAGAGGTGGAAATCAATCTTCCATTCCTCACACAGGCAAATGACATTCACTAAACAGACAAAATATTGATGTCTTCTGTAGATTTCTTGATTGTCCTAACACATTTCACATTATGCAGAAATTAGATCCCAGTTACATGAAATGCCTTAGAGAGCTGCTCATGCCCCCATGAAAAGCATTGACTGTTTAGAAGCAGTTCTCCTGCTGCACTGTAGCATTCAATGACTTTTGTTCTTCATTCCCTTCATTCTTCAATACTGAGAGATCTTGTGTGAAAGCAGGATTTTTATTTCTTGGGAATTCTGTCTGCCTCCACTGCTTATTCCCCATTCCCCCTAACACTCTTTCTTTGGTGATCTCATCCAGAAAGGTTGGAGGGAAGCTGTCAGTATTGCTGTTCGTATTGTACCAATACAGTTTCCAATGCTCTGCTAGAAATTTAAATTAATCTGTACTAAATTAACTAATTTTAAAATGTACTGCACCAAATTAACTTAGGGACATGTGATTATATGCATTTATATGGCAGCTTTAATTACCAAGTCCTTGCTGACATGATTGCTCAGGAAATGTCTGATGTCACAAGCAGATGTCGTGGAAAATAAGCAGCAGCAGGTGAACTGTTAAGAAACAAAGCTCCTTTTTATGCTGACATCTTCTATATTAAACAACGAGGGGAGAGAAAACCAGACACTCTGTAAAGCAATAGCATAATTGTTTCTAAACAGAGAAGGGCTTATTTTCCAAAAATTTCACCTAGTTATGGGAAGGGCTGTAATGAGATACAGAGCTGCTTTTCATCCAGTTTGCAAATTCAGCTCCAACAAAGATGACAAATAAAAGTTCCCATTTGTGAGGTTTTTGCACAAAAAATAGCTATTAGCAAAACTCTTGCTCTTTTTCATTTCCACTTTGTGATATTTGCTACCTGTCTGACTGCATTATTACTATAAGGCTATGGAAGACTGTATGAAATTATATCAGTGGAAAATCCCTAAATCATTCACTAGAGCTTTAATATTCCTGGAATGGGAAAATAGTGACACGTCCAGGGGAAAAAAACAACAAAAACCTAATCTTTCAATCAGCTAGGTTTTCACTACTGTTATTAACAGAGTAAATGGGCCAAATTCATCCCTAGTGTAACTCCATTATAGAGTATAGAGTGAAATGGGGAAGAATCTATCCCCTTTGTGACTGTGTCAGTAAAGATTCAGCTAACAGAAATTTCCAAGAGGGCAATGGGGTTAAAACCAGGGTTGGATTGAAATCATTATTGATTTTTAATTCATACCAGTGTGCATCAGACCAGCCCTGCTACAAAGCCCATATAAAAACATAGGATCTGCTGACTCTGGATTCCACTGGAAGTCTCATATCACTGTTTTTTATAAAAGGCACTTGACTAAAACATGCCAAATTCTGGTTCCAGGGAACTGGCCAGCTCTAGGGATTTCATCGATTCATTGTCTTGATTAAGGCCCTAGAAGAAAATACAAAATCATCGCTGGTAAACTTTGCAGAGGACACCAAAAATTAGAGTGGTAAATAATGGGGACATGTCAGTTACACAGGCAAGCCAAGTGCTGAGGAGGCCTCATTTGAACAGCATGCTCTCAAGGTCATACATTTAGGAACACAGAATGTAGTCACATTTATAATATGGGAAAATTATGTCCTGGAAAGAAGTGATGCTGAAAAGGACTTACAGGTAATAGTAGATAACCAAGTGAACCTGTGGTCCCTGTGTGATGCTCAAGCTACGAGAGCTAACACAATCCTTGGACGTATAAGCAGGGGAATATCAGTAGGAGTAGGAAGGTGGTATTACCTTTGTATAAGGCATTGGTGAGACCATTACTAGAAATCTGTGTCCAGTTCTGGTGCCCACACTTCAAAAAGGAAGCCAAAAGCTTGGAAAAAGTTCAGAAAAGAGCTGTAAAGAGGCTTAAAACAGGTCTGGAAAACATGCCTTCTAGTGAAAGACTAAAGGAGTTCAATAGAACTATTTTTTCAGAAAGAAGGTGAACAGGTTACTTGATCATGGTCTACAAGTACCTGAATGGGGAAGAGATTTACAGTATCTTTAATTTAGCAGAAAAATCATGAGTGAATGTCTTTCTAAAAGAGAGCCTATTGCCTCATCAGAAATCATAGGCTTAATGGAGAAATTATTGGGTGTGGCTTTTTGGCCTGTGTTATGCAGGAGGTCATTCTAGATGATCACAGTCATCCCTTCTGCCCTTATGATCTATTAAACTTTTTGGTCATTCATTTGAAATTAGTTCAAGGCTTCAGTTTATGGTTTATTTTATATGAGCAAAAAAACAGAGGAGTACTTGTGCTGGGTTTTAGCTCACGAAAGCTTATGCCCAAATAAATTTGTTAGTCTCTAAGGTGCCACAAGTACTCCTAGTCTGTATCAGTTTGTTTGTTTGTTTGTTTGTTTTTTTGCTAACAGGGCTACCACTCTGAAACCTCTTTTGTATGAGGAGATCTGTATAATCTGAAAACCCATGTGAAATAAGATAATGATTTAGACCTATTTGAAGAGGACAGGGGTCTGTGATAAAAAGCATCATCACAAGTAGTGTCAGGAGAGAGCCTCTTCAGAGAGGCCATGAATTGAATGGGCCTGGTGAACAATGTTGAGGATTAATTTAATTATTGTTATCCTATTGATTTACAACTAAACTTCTATGTTAAATCACTAGGCTGTCTTCCCTCAGATCACATAGTTAAGTGCTATAGCCCAGATGAGGGCTAGAATCTCCTTTCGCTTGTATTGATGTAAATCAGGAATAATAATTATACTGAAGTCAGTGGAGATGAAGTGGGGCTAAACTGGTATAACTGAAGAGATCAGGCCTATGGCTTAGCACAGGATTGACACAGGATCTCCTGAGTTCTAACTCCATCTGTGTGCCCTTGAGCAAGTTACCTTGGCACAAAATTTTACAAGTGAGCCTGCAAAAGTCTGTATGTCTGGCCAGCACGCATGTAAGTCTGGGGTTTGCACTCAGATATACCTGGGGATTGTGTGTGCACGCATGCGCATGTAAATCAGACTAGCTTATGAAAATTTCAACCTTAACTTCTGTGCCTTTTCTGTCATCTCTAGTTGTAATTCTCATTTATAAAGAGCTGAAGATGGAAAGTTATAAGTGCAGGGTTTCATTATTATTAACTGTGTCAGCCACAGAGAGATCTATCTTTTCCCACAAATGTCATATAAAGACTGGATGGATTTTAAAATCTCACACTTCTCCACTCACACCCAAACTTTAAAATAAGAAATAGCTTATAAAACTCAGGAAAGAAACCTACTTTATGGGATAACCATTGATAGACATTGAAAACATTGGGTACATTGTACCAAGAGAACAACTCTCTTAGACATTATTTTGAAACCCTCTTTAAGTCACATTGTTAGAAGCTTCTTGCAATATGTAGACAACACAATGCAAATAAAATATTATATGGATTGAAATATTGATGTCCCTAATACATAATTACATTATTTAAAAAGTTGATTTTACACAGTAGCTAAAAACAATATTGTTACTGATTTCAGAGAGAGAGAGTACTGAAAAACAACCAGGTTTGCTAAGCAGAGATTTCAAGTGAGTAATAGGGCAGTATTTCAGCCATCAGGCAAAAAATTGGCCCGTGTCATTGCTTTTCCATGCAAACAGATTTTTTTCAAATAATGGTATTTCATCAGACTGTTTTATTCCAAGACATAAATCATTCTTGGTGAAACTGAGCTTTGTTTTTTATTATTTATTCAGGTTGGAAATGGCCTCAGTATCGCTCTCAGACCATATAAACTGAATAACTTAGTAACTCCATGGCACATTTAATAAAAACTTCAGCAAAAAGGTTTTATTGGAGACTACATCTAATGTGGACAGAAGAAGAAAGCTGTCCCTGTCAGTCACTTGGAATGGACAAGGAGGTTCTTGAAGATGAGGTGGTGAATGCTTCATGAAATCATCTTCTGTATGCAGCCCAACCTCTGCACTTCAGTTTTCATATAGCATTTTTTCCTGTATGCTTTATGGGATTTTCACTGGTGGACAGCATCTGATGTATAGAATGGAATATAATTCTCTGCTTTGGACATGACTTTGCTAAGCAGACAGTTTTGTGCTGCATGTCAAACATGTTAATCATTGCTACCACCAATATCCCTTTCTCTGACTGGCTAAGTGTTAGATTCTTCCTTGTCTGTTTAGCATTTGGGACGCTGAATTTTGGTACAGAATTCACAAGCCCTTACATTTTTGAGAAGAATAGTCAAGAAGTATCTGTCAGTGGAGCCCTTCAATAGCTAGTCCTCAGATCTTTTCTCAGTAAAGTGTTTTCAGGGTCTTAAGTGAGGTTAAGGAATAAGGTGGATTGCTTGCCCTGTCGCAGGTCCAGAATATCTCCCTTTAAAAGGAGCCCTGGGTGGTGCCATCTCTTCTTTCGTGCAATGCACCCATAGAAGAGTGCCTTAGAGATCCATTTTATAGTAGAGCCTTCCCAGCTCTCCAGAAACAGGAGAGAATTCTTTCACCCACCTCTGTATTATGGTGGGGATCCATCGTGATACTGTGGGAAGTCCCACCAAAACAAGTCCAGAACCACCATCTGTGTGCATCAGTGTGGGGGAGAGGAGAACCTCAATACTCTGCTGTTTCCAGAAGAGATAAAAGGCTGGAAAATGCTGCTGTATTCTGTGTGGTCTTGAGACAGATGCATTGGGAACCTGAATGTTTCCTCCACAGAGACTGACTATTGCTAACATTAGGCGGCAATCCTCTATCATTCTGATAGATAGGGAACTGCTTTCATAGGAGGTACTGAGTGTCTATAATTAATGCATTCTACGGCTCCCTATTTATATGGACACAAGTTAAACTGTACACATATGGCATTGTTCCACATCTAGCTGCAGGAACACATGCTTATCATCCTGGTCACTTGCATTTTATCCCTTTTTCCCCACCTTTGATCTTTCCCATTTTTAGGGTGTAAGTGCTTTAGAACTGGCACTGTGGCTTCTTCTGTGTTTGGAAAGCACATGGTAGGAGCTTCAGCAGTATAGATAGTAACTCTCGACGTTTGGGAGGAGTCAGTTTAACAGAGATGGATGGCCATACTTAAAGCACTACACTAGAACAATCTTAGGACATAATTTGACCCCCATGGTATCAAAAAAATTGGAAACATGACCATTATTTTTCAGAGATGAACCAATTATCTAAGTCCCATTTATTTTTCTGGCTTAGCAATTGTGTGCTTAACACCATACAGAGAATATTCAGCCTCTGACACAAACGGCTTACATTCGTATAGGGCACAGTGTGTCTGTCCGCTGCATGGGCATGCCAGACGCAGAGAGTACTAACCACCACAGAATCGGCAGAGTAAGTGCAGCTGTGGCTCTGTCTCGCCTCTGCACATGCCCGTGGTGGAGGGGCGCACTCTACACTCTCTCAAGGGTTGCAAAACCAGGCACGTAAAACCAGGGTACACAGAATCAGGCACATACTGAAACCTCGCATGTAAAAATCTCAGCCTAAAGCATCTGAGAAAGTTATAAGCAAGTAGAAAAGGGTGGGGCTGCAATTGTAGATGGTTGGGACTTGGCCTTAATCTATAGCGTGAGCTACTTGTGCATGCTGCAGTGTACTACATGAGCCAGATATATTGGAACTTATGAACAACAGAAAGGGAGAAAAGGTTGTCCCAAGGACAGACGTGATTGTTGAAAATGGAAACTTTATTGCGCAGTGCTCATAAAGCAAGGGAAACGAAACATTCCTTTGGTGAGATGGGGATGGAGGGAAATAACTTTACATTGTTTATTGAAAACCACTAAGGAAAATGGTTCAGGTTTGTCTCTTTAGTGGGGGATGTCTGTATTTTTGCCTGGCATAGCCCAGCTCTGATTAACTGAAACTTGGGTATGTCTCCTGTGGCCGGACTATCCCAGCTCTCTGCTGTGGCTCATGTATCCCCACAGTGCAGCAAAGAGAATGCTAGCTATCTTTAAGGGACCATGCTAAATGAACTGTAGCCCCCAGTAAAAGCCGATGAACTATCTTTTGTAATCCTTCCAACTAACTCTCCTAAATGTCTGTTTCAGGTATCCCCCGAGACTTTAAAATAAATAGGATTATACCATACAGTCCATAAAAGGAGAGAGCAAATTGTTTTGAGCACAAAAGCAAGAATTTTGAACTAAAAGCTCCCCTTCAAATTATAGACATATCAGCCTTTAAATTACCTTAACATCTTGTGTCTCATGGAAGAGAAACAAGTTTAATCTGACACAGCCCTGTTCTAAATAAAGGCCTTTCAATAATTGCATTTTCCAGCACTGGACCTCTGTCCCCATTAGACCTCTAAATAAAGTCTGTATAAAGCCCATAAGGCAGTAGCTCTGTTGTTACAGTTTAGTTAATTTGACACAGTTGGTTTGGATCACTTTGCCCCTAGAAAGGCTGTGGATTAAAACTTGCAGTGAATTTCCATTTTCTCCGTTATCAAATGATGTCATTGTGGGCACAAGGAAGGAACATGGATTTAGCTGGAGCAGTAAAGATTCACAGGAGTAGAAACTCTGTAAAGATTTGAATTAAAGGATAATTCCAAAGAACCTAGTGTATTTTTGCAGTGTCCAAAACTAGTTAGTTTTATTTTTCGGTGTGTGCTTTGGAGTTAGTGAAAAGTCAGGGGGCTAACAGCAGTTGACCACGTGCACAGACAGGCAGGTCCTCTTTAATCTTTTCTCTTTGGCTGTGCTGTTGCATTTCAATCCTGACCTATAATGGTCCCATTGCAGAACTATTCCTTTAAAAATGCCACGGCCTTACATGATGAAATGCAGGAGTCTTCCAGTCTTTTGGGAGTTGCAAAATCCCAGCTGCCACTTTGGGCTCACTTCTCTCTCTGAGGGCCAAGTCCTCTCCCTCCCTCCTTCGGAAACTAAAGTTGTCTTGCTTGGCATTGAACAATCCAGTTTGTGTTACCCAGGGACAATATCCATTTTGGTGTGAAATAAAATAGTGTCATTGGACTGAGTGTATCCAAAATGGTGGTTGCACTGTTTGGTGTGATAGTGTAATCCACTGGCCTGTGTACAGCTCCCCCCCCCCCCGCCCCTTCTGGCCGCTCCTCAGAGGATATGAGTCTTTTACAGCTCCTGTTAGATACCCTGCCACTACAGCTGAAACTGTAGCAACTTGTGCTTTAATCTCTGGAGATCCCTGGTTCAATACCTGATAGCAGCCACCACGCTGGGATTTCTCTGCTCCTCTGATTTAGGAGGCCAGTGGGACTTGCATGTATTTATTATTACTTATTATTTGCATAATAATAGTGACTAGCGGCTGCAACCAAGATCAATGGAGCCGTAGTGTTCTAGGAGCTGCACATACACATAGTAACAAACATTTTCCACCCCAAAGAGTTTATAGCCTAAACAAGATGCAGGGTAAGAGGGGATCTGTTATCCCCATTTTACAGGTTGGGAACTGAGACACAGAGAGACTTGCCCACAGTCACTGGAAGTCAGTGACAGAGCTGGGAACTGAACCCAGATCTTTTAAAGTGATAATGCTAGCCTGAATCACTGAACTGCAAAAACACAGAACCAATCCACTTTTAAGTTTGTAATGGCTGTTTGGTGGCTTAAAGTAAAACGGTTTGGACAGGTGCCAACATCAGCACCATGTTAGTCACCATTGCTGGCAGTGAGACTAAGAAATGACTGGCTCCTGAGACTGAACTAGTCTTTCTACCTGCGAGTCCCCATGTTATAGTGGAGACACACTGGTGTGGACAGTACAGTAAAAGTTGGACTGCTGTTGCTCTTTCTGTACCTGCTCTGGGGATCGATACAGAAGCTAAGGCTCCAGAGTTATCAGTTTGCCACTTTTTTATGAATATTACATTTACTTTTGTAAAAGGGGGGAAAAAACAAATTCAACCCCCCATTCCCACAAGCTATAGCTCCAAGAGATCTGACAAGAGTGAGCAGCAAGGTGAAGTACCAAACGCTCTTGTATAACCCATGAACAATTTCAACAGCACACAGCAAAACTGAATGGAAGTGGTCACCGTGAAGTCTACTGGGTAGGTGTGATACTTGTTAAGGGCACTCCAGGTTTTGAGGCACCTCACTACCACTGCCCTTAGCGTGAGGAAGCCTTGTCAGTGTCTGCCCTGAGTCAGCTCCCTGACTCCACCGGCCACAGGCAACACAAGCACTGGCCGTGCAGGCCTTGCGCTCGCTCTCTCGCTCTCTCCGCAGGTTAACGATAGGGTACGCTCGAGCCCTCTGAGCATCACCCTGGAGAGTTCAGCCCCTGGTGCCCTGGACTCTCACAGTGTTCATAGATTCGCTACTTCCAGAGAAGCAGTTACACCGTAGCTTACCATTTTCACCTCAGTTCACTGCTCCACTTGACACACAGCATGTAGATATGTTTGTAGTGAAAACAAGTAAAAGTTTATTTAACAATGTATAGATTCAAGTGATAGCAAGTAGAAGTGTTGGAAACAAATGGCTACATATAAAATGAAATCATAACACGCCTTCTAGAACCTAGACGTGCTTAATTAGAGACTTTCATGTCTTATCGAGTAATGTTCATCCAGAGTCCTTCCTGCATTTTACAACCAGGCTTGGCTGTGATCTTCCTCTGTCAGCTTACCTCTTCAGTAAAAGATCTTGGGTGTCTGTTTGCACCTCTAGATATATCAGAATAATCCATTGTCCTTATTCATAAACAGAACGCTTCCCCTGCTGGTTATTTTTTTTCCCTGTATGATGCTTTTTTTTAAGCAGATTTTCCTATCTCTTAATCCGCATCAGGCTCAGTATACAAATAGGCCTACATTGTGAGATACAGAAAACACCATGACCAAACAGGGAGATAAGTGGCTGTTGTTCCTGCCTGAAAGGAACCTGTCTGAGACATCACCTCTTGATTACCTGCCTTAAGATCATAATTTTCAGTAGAGACACAACTGCCTTAAATATTAGCTGTTCATACATTTTATACTGATTATGATGGCCGGGGCTACTGTCTCTCGGTAGAGACCTCACATGCCACCCTTTAGTGAATTATTATGCAAATATCCGATATGGGATTCCTGTAAAACCCTGTGCCCTCTGCCAGTTAGCACTAGGGGGCCCTGGGTCACAGTAGGCAATTTTGTTTTGTTCCCTTTGTACTGCCTTAGTGTGAATATAGCTGTTGCCTCTAGTGGCTCTCCCACAGGATAAGAGCCCTATACCTACTGACAGTTAAAGGAGATTCTCTCCAGTCCATTAAACACTTCACAATGCTGCGGGTATCCTAATATTCCAAGGCCAGGAAATCTCCTAACTTTCACTGAAGTTCTAATTTTAGTAGACTGCCCTGCATGTTGCAATGATGTGCTTACATGTAATATATTATTCAGCTGCTAGATATCTCTGTGCTGTGTAGCGTTCTCAACCATGGGTGGTTGCGGGTAAACAAGTAAGACAAAGCTGGAATCCAGTCCGTGAAGGAAGCCTGTTTGTAGTTGTAATTGTTCAGGAGTCTGATTCCATGTGTCACTACACATGCTAGATTTGCAACGTATTAAGAGCCTGATCTTGAAGTGCTGAGCACTTACAACTCCAGTTGGCATCAGTGGGAGATGCAGGTCTTCAGCATCAGTGAAATAGTGGGACATTTATATTTGGGTGCCTTAATTGTGATTTAGAAGCCTAACTTCAGGAACCTTAGATTTGAAAACTTTGCCCATGTCTTTTTATGCTTTCTGGTACACTGACCACACAAATGTGGGTAGCTCCCTCTGTGTCTAATAATGAGTTAGTTCTTTTGGAGTATTATCTCTTTTGCTTAGTCATGCTCAGAATAGAAACATGGCACTTAAAAAAATGAAGGACTGGGAAACTGGTAATAGGATACGGAGTCCTTGGTTTAAGTCCTCGCCCTGTTGAAATCAATGGGAGTTATACCACTGACTCCAGTGGGACCAGGATTTTCACCCTACGCATCTGTAGTGGTGGTTCAAATCCATCTTAGATCAGCAGCGACCACAAGTTGTTGCCATCTGGTAGCTTTCCTGTGACATATGTGAAGCTGTTCAGTGGACATCACAGAAAAGCACCACAATTGTCACCCAGGGCAAGGCCAGAGACACTGAATATGGTGGCTGAACAACTTTATCTCCTCATCCCTTGCCTGTGTGGTCCATTCAGGTCACAGTGAACACCTGCTGGCAAGTAGGCTTTTGCTTACCTGCTGGTGCTGAACATGACAGGGTAACAAGCCTTGTGGATGGGGGAGAAGTGGTAGATATCTTGACTTTAGTAAGTCTTTTGATACTGTCTGCATGACCTTCTCATAAACAAACTAGGGAAATACAACTTAGATGGAGCAACTAAGGTGGGTGCATAACTGGTTAGAAAACCGTTCCCAGAGAGTGGTTATCGGAGGTTCACAGTCAAGCTGGGAGGGCACATTGAGTGGGGCCCCGCAGGGATCAGTTCTGGGTCCAGTTCTGTTCAGCATCTTTATCGCTGATTTAGATAATGGCATAGGGAGTACACTTACAAAGTTTGAAGACGATACCAAGCTTGGAGGGGTTGCAAGTGCTTTGGAGGATAGGATTAAAATTCAAAATGATCTGGATAAAATGGTCTGAAGTTTAATAGGATGAAATTCAGTAAGGACAAATGCAAAGTACTCCACTTAGGAAGGAACAATCAATTGCACACATACAAAATGGGAAAAGACTGCCTAGGAAGGAGTACTGCGGAAAGGGATTTGGGGGTCATAGTGGATCACAAGCTAAATATGAATCAGCAGAGTAACACCATTGCAAAAAAGGCAAATATCATTCTGGGCTGCATTCGCAGGAGTGTTGTAAGCAAACATGAGAGTAAGTCTTCTGCTCTACTGTGCACTGATTAGGCCTCAACTGGAGTCTTGTGTCCAGTTCTGGGCACCACATTTCAGGAAAGATGTGGACAAACTGGAGAAAGTCCAGAGAAGAGCAACAAAAATGATGAAAGGTATAGAAAACGTGACCTATGAGGGAAGATTGAAAAAACTGGGTTTGTTTAGTCTGGAGAAGAGAAGACTGAGGGGGGACATGACAACAGTACATAAAAGTACATAAAAGGTTGTTACAAGGAGGAGGAAGAAAAATTGTTGTTCTTAATCTCGGAGGATAGGACAAGAAGCAATGGGCTTACCTTGCAGCAAGGGTGGTTTATGTTGGACATCAGGAAAAGCCTCTTAATTGTCAGGGTGGTTAAGCACTGGAATAAATTGCCTAGGGAAGTTGTGTAATCTCCATCATTGGAGATTTTTTAAGAGCAGGTTAGACAACCACATGTCAGGAATGGTCTAGTTATTAATTTGTCTTGCCTTGAGTGCAGGGTACTGGACTAGATAACCTTTCAAGGTCCCTTCCAGTCCTGTGATTCTCTGTCATGTGGTAAATGGAAGACATCAGTTTCCATGGCTGTTAAGCCTGTATCTTTCACAAGCAGTAGATTCACTTAAATCTCTTTGGGGATATGAGATTCTTTAGATCTTACCTCCCTTTGCTGCGGATGGACCCTTTCACCCTCAGTTCTCTGCTGTCAAACAGCTGATATGCAAGAATAACCAGGCTCTCAGACATCTAAATGGAATCCGTTGGATCTAGAAGGCAGGTTTTGATCCTGTGAGTCACACCCTTAAAGGGAGTAATTTTTGATTCAGCTAGTTTAAAGCTTCAGAATAGACATTCAAATGTGGTGCTTGTTCTGTTGACCTCTAGGAAATAAACTATAACAATTAATTTAAACCTTCTGACTTTTATGTCTGTCTGGGTTGAATGCACGGCATACATTCTTTTCTAGGCTATAGTTAAGCCATTTCTTGCAGCTGAAAGACTGATGCTGCTTCTGTGTCCCATTTACCAAATTTACATGATGTGGCAAAAATACCATGTAGCATCATGCTTCACTTTGAGTGGAATCTATAATGGTGTGCTGGTTTTCACCTTTAAATGTGGTAAAAATGAAAAATTTCACTAAGGAAAAGAGAGAATCCTGAGGAGACGTATTAACAGGAAAATTGTCTGCCCTGCTAGGAGTTTGCAGCTGTAATCTACCTTTCATTTTAAATCTCTTACTCAGGTTCCTATAGACTTAGTAATTTGGGTTTTAAAAATTGAGCCAGGCTGTTCCAGAGTCCTTACTGTAAGTTATATATTTTTATTGTATATTAATAAATTTTGCCTATGAAATACTTTAAAAAGAGCAAGAACTTCCTGGTCAGTTAAATTTTTTAATCCGGAAACCTCAGTGTACTGGCAAACATGTGGCCAAAATTATGCTCTTGTCTGTTGCTAGGATACTGGCCTTTATACAGAACATATTTTTAAGATGACTTGGGGTATAGGGAGAGAGAAAAGTAAACCCAAACAATATGCAAGCAAATCTTTAAATATTTAAGTTAACAGATGTATTTCTACTTGAGACACTTGGGAATTTTTTTGGCTTCTAATGCTGAATCTAGGGTAGGTCTGTCTCTCTCTCTCTCTCCTTTTTTTTTTTTTTTTTTTTTTTTTAAACAAGCGCAAAAACATTTTCACTCTGTGGATGAATTGTGTAACTTCAAGCAGATGCTTCATTGTACATTTGCTTAGGTTTTATCAGGCCTCCATTCCTATGCCTTAATTTTGGTTTTAATGCTTCTGGACTTGTTGCTTTTCATGCCTCTGTAATTCAGGATCTATCAATGTTTCTATTAAAACATTTATTTTCTGAGCTGTACAGCTAGATGCAAAAATCTCACTAAGGGCTAATCCTGCCGAATGTCAAGCACCCCCAAATGCTTAGCACTTTACATGTTTCAGCCTGAAGGGCCCAGTCTGTGCTCTGTATTCCCTTTCCATAGTCTTCATCTGTTTGGTGTCTGTTTAGGACCCGGTCTTGCAAACACACATGCTTAACTTTGAGTACACAGAAGTCATTTAATTGAAAAGTTCAGCAGGTGCCTAAGTGTTTTCAGCATCAGAGCCGTGGACTGTAAACTTGTTGGTGCAGGGACAGTGGCCAGAATTTTCAAACCTGGGAGTGGGCCCCACAGTTTTGCACCCATGTAGTCTGTGGGGTTTTGCAAGTGCACAATACCCACGGCTCCCATTGACTTCAGTGGGATTATTAAAAATCACTTCAAAATTGAAAACTGATTTTTAATCTTTTTTTTTAAAAACAGCTTGCCCATCTCTCAGTTTATAGAGGGATGGGGGGAGTAACAGTTGGTTTCAGGGACTGAATGATTTTTTAGAAGAAAAAGAAGACACTAGAAAATCAGGGAAAACATGTGGCTTTTCTGTGTCACTCACCTGAGCCCCAAGTAAAGAAACGACTTAACTGCTATTAAATGTACTTTGCAAAGTGCATCCAGCCACTGACCTTCCTGATCTTGCAGGAGTAATAATATCTAGCTCTTATTAACAACATACAAGCTGTCAGCTCAAGAACTGGTTTGGGGGTCACTTGGTCTCTATTTCCATGAGCAAGGTACAGGAGGTCCAGCATCAAAGGGGTTAAAAGACAGACACTCCAAATTTAAGAGAAAATTTGTTAAAATACCCAGTGTAAAAAAGGCAACAGAAAAGAGCCCACAAAAATCCTCTACTAGCCTCTGGAAGACACCACAGAACCTTTCCTAAAGCAAGATTTAAAAGCTGTTTTAAAAATGCAGAAAGGCACCAGAAAATTTATCACTAGAGCTGGTTGAAATGCGTGATGGAAAGAGGGATGGTTCACAAAGCTTTTTTATTATTATTTCCTACAATCTCTGGTTACTGTAATAATAATATTTTCCACTTCTGTGTGTAAATGCCTTCCACCTGAGAATCTAAGCGAGCTTTAACTGATGAAGCCTGCCAAAGGGCCTGATCTAAAGCCCATTGAAATCAATGGGAGTTTCTCCAATGGACTTTGGATTAGGCCCCATGTCCTTGATCGGTAAGTAGGAATATTATCCCTGCTTTACACAGGGGCAGACTGAACCATAGAGATGCTAAGTTAGGAGTTACTCCACTATGACATTAGTTTTGATTTTTATACAACCTGTATCAAACTCTAGGCACCTAACAAAATTAAAGCTCTTTCTATGCAAATTTTAAAATCAGACATAATTACAATAATCTTCATGTACCATCACTTAGCAGACCTACAATTAAATAAGAACACAAATAATAAAGCCCCAATACTGTAAACACATAACTGCATGCTTAAAGTCATGCATAAGCATAGTCCCATTGAATTTGGCTAAAACTATTTCTACACAAATTTTAACTCAGTAGGCTTACTGCCATGCATAAGAGTTAGCAGGATCTGGAACAAAAGCAGTAACTCCAAGTGAAACCTTGGTCAAGGTGCATCAGTGATGAAGATGGTGATAGAAACACAGAGACCTAATTCCCATTCTCCTGATGGAACTACTTGACCAAGGAGACAGTGATCTGGCCTAAGTTATACATGCCTTTGTCACCTCTTGTCTGTACTACAGAAATGTGTTATAGCTGGGCATAGAGCCAACAGCCCTTAGATAACTCCAATTAGTACAGACCTCTGCATCGTATCTCCTCAGCAACGCAGGCTACCACACATACATCAAACCTGTTATCCACTCTCTAAGCAGACTCCTCATAGAATATTGAGTCACGTTCAAGGGCTGAGTCTTTGACTTGAAGGTGCTCAGTGGGACTGGGCCCAGCATATTAAAAGATCTTCTGTAACTCTGGGATGAGGACCGTGGCAAACAACTCCACTCTCCGGGTACAATGGAACTTTTTGCCATAAGGCTAATGTTCACTTGTACAGGACACAGAACTTTCTTGGGGGCCCCTCTGAGATTTTGGAACAAACTCTCACTGGAGCTACGGACCATCACAAACCTCATCACCTTCTGCTCCAAGTGCAAGGATCACTTCTTTGAACTGCCTTCTCTAACATAAACACAGAGCAGTTGTGTTCATTTAAAAACAAAAAACAAATCCAAACCTTACCAAAAGAAAACACTTCCCTGCACACACAATTCTCCCCCTGGGAAGAAGGTGAGAAAGAGAATAAACCACACATGACAGAAGTTAGTCATGATGTTTAATGCACTGCTGGAAGGTGCTCAAATACTATCGTGGTAGGGGAGGTATAAGAACCTATATAGAATGGAATAGATCAAACTGGAAACAGTCACAGCAGTTGAAAACAAATTATTCCACTGCTCTCCAGAGGCCATTCAAACAACAAAAATCTTCCCATCCCCGTTTTCTTTCCCCTCTTCATCCTCTTTCATATATAGGCTGGCTTCCTGGGCACAGAAAAACACGTGCCAGATGTATCCAGAAGGATGGCTCTTCTACTTAGACTGCCTCCCCATGTGCTTTTCACTTCCTGTTCTAAGCTCTAGTGTAGTGTGGCTATACACTGTTGTCATGTTCGTCTTCACGATTCAGAAATCACTGTAATATATAACACATACTCGTACCCAGTCAATTATTTATCTCATTTACAATGTAGTAAATCTGGAACAGCTCCATTGGCATCCCTGGGGTTACTCCAGATTTACATAAATGTAACAGCAACTGGCCTACAGTCTGTAAAGCTCTCTGCGAATGTAAAGGCATAATAAACAAGTAAGTTAATATTTAATGAGAAACTAAATAATAGAGCCTTTTAAAAATTAAAAACTCCGGAAGACGTTCACAAAGCAGCTATCATCCAACTGTTGCTTATGTGACTTATAGGGAAGCTGGAACCTGATGAGCACAGGGTGTCTGATGTCTTTTCCATGCCTACTCCTTGCATGACAAGAAGCATTGTTTGGAATGTCTTTTGGAACTGTGAGGAATCCGTTCAGGTGTGTTACAGCTTTGTATATATCTCTTCCTCAGTTTGCTGCAGCACCATATAATAAAAATGATTCAGCACTAAAGTTTCTGTCCCAGTTTAACATGACAAGATTATTTTATCGTCAAGCCCAGAAGCCAAAGACCTTTGCATGAGGCAGTGAATGAAGCTGCTGGGTAACATGTCTCTCTGAATCTTCCCAGATATTAAAATACAAATTCAACTGATTATTCCATTTTGCATCTGGAGATTGCAAAACTTGTGTGCTGGTTATGCTGCTGGTAACACTGAACTGCAGCTCTGCTTTGAAAAGTGACTAGGTAAAAAGGGCTATTACTTTCTTACTCAACAGATCTGCTTCCTGTCTGCTCAGAGTCCTATCTGTTGTCTTCAATGATTAAAATAAAATTGCACTGCTTTTTACTCCTGTTAGCCCCGCAGAGCCAGCCCAACCAAGAGGGCTGGCTTTGCAGTCACCCATGATACTTTACAAACAATAACTAAGCCTCACAGCATCCCGGGGATGTGGGAAAAGTACCATTATCCCTCATTTAGAATGGGGGGGGGGCGGAGTGGAGAGAGGGAGAAACTGAGGCACAGAAAGGTCAAGTGACTTTGAGCTCCCTTTTTCTTTGGATGCAAGATGATAAAATAGCAAGGCTGATCTCCTGACATATGTTACCCTCTAGGGCACTGTAATATTGCTGAGTACTGATACTTCCATTACCAAATGAATGTGACTAAGCTATTTTCCTTTCTTGCTTCTAAATCCTTTTGATCATTAGATCCACATGGTTGAATGCAAGTGGAATTAATATCACTCAAGGCCTTGCAGGCTCTTTCAATTTAGTGTCTCTTTTCCCTCATATGTATTCAATATAGGAGCCTCCTGTTGAACTGAAAACAAATACAGTGCATTTGTCTGCTTAATTCATTTTACAAGCTTCTAAGATTCTGTGCTGCTGTTCTCCAGCTAACATATGTTACGAAAATAGCATAAGATTAGATCGATTTTCTGTGGCTTTGTGTGGCTCAGGAGCAGAGAAATCACTTTCTGAATTGGGCCAATAATTGTTAAGATCAGAAGTAACTGTTGTGACTAGAGGAGCGAGACTCTCAACGGTTTCACTTTCCACAGGCTCTGCATGGATTTGTCTTATCCCACTTCGCCTTGATGTGGGTTTGCGCTCATCTTGGGTTTCAAGTTCAGACAAAAGCCAAAAATGGAAGCAAAACTTGCTGTGGTTTGGGATGGGAACAGTAACTGAAATTCTTGGAAATGTTTGCCAACCTCAGCAAAACTGGCCCAAATTTTGGATTTATAATGAACCCTTTAAATTGGATAATTTTCTCATTGGTTCTGATTTTGGTATAACAGTTTCTAATTGTGATATCTAAAGCTTACAGAGTTTAATATTTTTAGATTTTCTCTCCGTTCTGTGTGATGGTCCTTCTCCTTGAATAGCTGTGGTAGATCCAAAATAGTGTCATTCCCTGATTGCTGCTCCTCTACTGGGATGAACCATCTCCTTGAAGTGAACAGTTTGGGATTATTTTAATCAATAAATTAGGTAATGGTCCTGGGAAAAGCTAAGGTTGTCCATTGACCTAAAAAGCCAGTTCTTAAAGTGAGTGATGTAGTATGTCCTAGTGTGTTTTATCTTCGCTGCTGCTGTCCCATCAGGGACTTGAACTGATAGTCTTCAAATGTTAATTTTCCCGCAAAATTCTGCAAATTTTATTTGTCAATAAATAAATGTGGAAGCTCTTGCATGGCAGTAGGGCGCACAGGCCACTGGCTGCTCAGAGGTGGGAGATCACCCTGCAGCCCCCTTCCCTGCTCCGGGACAGGGGCTTGGAGGTGAGGCTGCACCTGATTCTGACACAGCACAAGGGCCGGGCCTGCCCCTCGCAACAGGCACACCAGGTGTGGGCAGGCAGACTCAGCTCAGCAGGATCCAAGTGTGGACAGGCTTAGATTGGGGGGATCCAGGTGTGGGGTGGGGCAGTCTGGGTATGGGCGGCTCAGTGGGGGGTCTGTGTGAAGGGGGGAATCTGGATGCCCAGGTGTTCCGGGTACAGGGGCAATAGGATTCTGTAGGGGGTCCAGGTGAAGGTGTTGGGGCTCAACGGGGGTGGGGGGTGTCTGGGTATGGCAGAGTGGGGCTTGGTGGGGTGGGGGTCCAGGTGCAGCTTGTTGGGCCTCAGGTGTGAGGGGCTTTTCAGGGTGGTCCAAGGGCAGTGGGGCTCGTTGGGGTGGTGGTTTGAGTGTGGGGGGCTCAGGAGGGAGTGGTCTGGGTACAAGGATGAGGGTTCAGGTGGAGGGGAATTCCAGATGCAGAGGGTGAGGCTTAGCGAGGTGGGGGTTTGGGTGCAGGGGCTTGGAGGGAGGGCTGTGGATGCAGGAAGGTGAGGTTTGGCAGGGGGGCTGGGTACAGGGGGAGCTCTGGATGCAATGGGTGAGGCTCGGTAGGGTGGAGGTTCGGGTGCCGGGGGGTTCCAGATGCACTGAGGGTGGGCAGAGGGGGTGGGTGTGTGTGTGTGTGGTGCCGGGGGGGTTCCAGATGCACTGAGGCTGGGCAGAGGGTGGGGGTGTGTGTGTGGTGCTTCCTGCAGCTAGGGGAGGTTTCTGGGGTTGGGTCTGGCTGCTGCTTGCGGGGAGGAGGAAGTCCCACCCTCAGCCCAGCCAGGACTAGAAGCGAAGCCAAGCACAGGGTAGGAGCTACAGGACGGGGTATCCCCACACTGATTTATGTCTCCATGGGCTGCTCTGGGTGCCCTAACCGACATGCCCATGCTGCTGGGGAGGGGTGCATGACTGCTCTTGCTGCTTCCCTTTGCTTCCCCGTGAGAAAGTCATTTTTCTATGTGGAAGCAAAGAAATCTGCAGGGGGACGTGAATTCTGTGTGCGTGCAGTGGTGCAGAATTTCCCCAGGAGTAAAAGCAGAAAGCAGCAGTAAATATGTTTGTAAGATGCACCTTAGTTCTACAGTCCCATTCTAGTGCAGCTCTGTTGTTTTCCTGAATGTCAAAGCAGCTGCTTACCTCTGGGCTTAAGACAGTATAGCAAATCTGAAAAGGAGTACTTGTGGCACCTTAGAGACTGACAAATTTATTTGAGCATAAGCAAATCTGTTGCTCATGCTCATGTCAGGAGTTCCATTTATGACTAATGGCACTGGTCATATAAGTAGTGACTTAGATCACTTATGAATGTGATTAAAAGTTGCAGATTCAGGCCCCTGATACTAATTATATGGAACCTATTTGATCTGATGGCTGAATGAAAAATTAATGAATACATTAAATGAATTCCGTCTGAGATGAATAAGTGCTATTGTCCCTGTTTTTCACATGAGAATATTGATGCACCGAGAGGGTAAGTGACTTGAATCAGAATCAGAAATAAAACCCAGAAGTCCTGTCTGTGTCTCCAGCTGTAATTACTAGACCATATATGGAATTTGTCTAGATTGCTCTGTTTAGGGGTGATCTACTAATGCAATGAAAAAAAAATGCTTTGCAATGTCTCTCTGTTTGGAAGCAGGGCCCATGGCATTTAATCTAGAGAGAAACCTCCGTCACAACGCTATCTCTGGTTTCAGATAACTTGGCAATTCACAATATGACTGATGCCTTAGAGGCAGAAATTGTCCATTGTCCTGTACCTGTCTAAGCAGATTTCTGGATTCTGGGTTTTCTGCCTGATAAGATATGGAATAAATAGTGCTAGGTCACTGATTCAAATACTTCACAGAAATGCGGAACAATGGTTCATGATTAATGGCTTTGTACTGAGCTGCCAAAACAGACATGCTAGCTGAGGATCTGGTAGTGTAAATCAGAGTAGCCCCATTGACTTCAGTGGAGCTGAGGATTTGACTCATCGCCTTTTGGCCAACCCCTTATTAATCTATGCAACATGAAGGCTGTAAAAGTGTCATTTGCCTGCAGTTGGCCTGGCTCCTGTGTCTCACCTTTTTATTTAAAGAAAACCGAAAACTAAATCTGGAGCATTGTAAACCCAACCCTGACAGACAGCTGTTTGATCATGATTTAAAGGCTGCCCATCAAATGCGCCAGGTACAAAATAAATCCCTGTTCTGCTACCCAACATGCAAGGTACATCTTGCAAAAGCCACGTCAAATTCTGTGTGATGCACCACGAATGTTGCAAAGCTCCGTTGGCCTCCACAGAATGCTGGAATGTGCTCAGCAGTGATGCAAATGGTGGAGAGCACAAAAATGGCTAAATAACCCAAAAAGCAGCAGGTAAGCGCCGCTGAAACTTGTAATGGAATTAACGCTAGGGTCAGGGAAAGGGTGAGAGCAAAAGGATAGGGTAAAGCTGGGAATGCGGAATGTCTCTATTTATGGTTTTACAGTTCAGACTATTCAAGTTTGGCATTCCAAAAAATGATGAAAAGTTGAATGTTTTCTTGGCAAACTGCCTTTGAATACATGCATGCTTTGGTCCTTTATGTGGGTGGGCATTAGATCTGTGCACAACTTGGTGCTGTCCGTTCACAGTGGGGATTCACACCCACAAAGTCTCATTTTGTTTTCAGAGTTCACAGAATTGCCTCCCCATATGCCTGAGATGATTGATTTTGATTTGTTTCCACCCACAACAATAGGAATAATAGTTCATGCTTTGATAGCTCCTCCCGTGCATGATCTCAAAGCTCAGGCTAATATCAAAACCATGTGGAAATATGGCATTTCACAGGGCTAAAACACAACATTAGGACTTGGGAGTTTTGGTTTCTATTCTCAGCTCTGCCACAGACTCATTTGGATCCAAAGTTTCAAACTTTGGTACCCAAGATTAGGCACTCAGGGCAGGTCTTCACTAAAGAACTACAGCGGCGCAGCTGAACCGGTGTAGATGCACCACTGTAGTGCTTTAGTGAAGACACTACGACGCCACTAGGAGAGCTTCTCCCGTCAGCATAGTTAATCCACCTCTGGAAGAGGCAGTAGCGATGTTGATGGAAAAAGCTCTCCCGTTGACATAGCGCTGTCTACACCAAGGGTTAGGTTGGTATAACTGTCGCTCAGGAGTGTGGATTTTTCACATCCCTGAGAGATGTAGTTATACTGATGTATGTAGACCTGGCCTCAGATAAGGCCTTTTGTAACCTAGGAAAAGTGGGAGCCATAGTTGGTGCAGCTCCACCAGAGATAACGAGTGTTGTGATGAATCCACTGAGCAGCAATAGGTCAGCAGAGGGCAGCATGCTGCTCTTTTCCTCTGGCTGAGCAGAGGATTAAGTTGGCAACAGGGAAAGATTCTGTGGTAGTTAGGAAGACAGTTTGCAAAAGTGGTCACCAAGCAGAGTGTCTGTGGCCCTGTGTTGAACGCAGTTGGAGCGCATATTGGGGCCCATAGAAGCCTTAGCTGCTGAAGCCCCAACAACGCTTGCATGAGCCAGGGGCAGCTGGTTTGCTACCAAGGGCAGTGTCAGACAAGGGCTGACAACATGGCATGCTGGAGACTCCATGACAGACTGACTGTTACAGTGAAAACAGGACCCTGTGTGCTTTTACCATCATGTTGCCTTATCCTGGGCTGAGCAGATCTGGGAGACATGGTGGTGAAAACACCTGAGCTTTGTCAGCACTACAGTCTCCACCATTTCTACCAGGGGAGCTGCATCAATGCACAATAGAGATAAGGACTTAGGCCTGGTCTACACTGGTGGGAGGTGGGGGGTGGGGATCGATCTAAGTTACGCAACTTCAGCTACGTGTCTTGACCGCGGTGAGTCGACTGCTGCCACTCCCCCGTTGACTCTGCCTGCACCTCTTGTGGCAGTGGAGTGCAGGAGTCGATGGGAGAGCGCTCGGGGGTCGATTTATCGCTTCTAGACTAGACACGATAAATTGACCCCTGCTGGATCGATCGCTGCCCGCCGTTCCGGTGGGAAGTGTAGACATACTCTTAGTGTCCTGGCTTTCAGAGGTAAGTAGAGGGCCAATAGGGAATCCCAGAGAGAGAAGCATTTGCTGATATTTGTCGTATTTCAATACTGATTTAGAACCATAAAGTGATTATCTTTGTTACCCTCCTTCTCCTTTGCTTTCTCCCTTCATGCCTGAAGTCTGGAGAGAAAGCACTTGATTTTGAAAGGCATCTCAGCCAGGCTCCATTTGATACAAATTAGACAACTGATTTGTGGGCATAATAGTGTACTTAGACATTCAGTTTCTTCTAAGAAGTATTTGTGCCCACAAATTCTTCCAACAATTATTTGCACATGTAAACTTGGAGACTCCTTCTAAAACTTGGACCTAACCATTCCAAGGTCATCAGACTTGGATGTTAACCACATGAGGTAGAAATATCCTAGGAATTTCCTCAGCAAAACTAGAGTACATTTTTGTGGAAACCTCTTCAGTGTATTCATTTTATTTCTTCCTTATTGATTCTGGATATTGGTTAACCTGCTGTGTGCCTTTTATTATAACCTGAAGCAAATGTTGGTCTTCCAGAAATCTCCCCACAAAGGAATGAGCTCTTCTTTTGCAAACCTGAGCCAAGTCTTCTTTTCCAAATGCTGCCTCTACATTTTTTGCAGCTCTACTGGGAAATGAAACTAGTTTCCTACTTTTTTTTTTTCTTTTCTCTTCCTGGTGTGAGTCCCAGATTGGCTGGGCGATTTTGTCTGAAGTCAGATGTTCATGTTTTCCAGATTTCTCATGCCAGTTTGAACTTTGCTATGAAAATTTTTTGGGGCTACTGTGAGATTTTTCAGGTGGTTCCTGGGACCAGAGATCAAACTCTTTTTGGAAGGGGGAAAAATAGATAGATATGCATTTTATGGACTTTCCAAACCTTAAAAAGCACATTAGTACAAAGTTATTGATAATAGCTTAATCTTTCTGCATTTCCTTTTGACATTTTCAGGTTAATTAAGGGCCTTCTGCTCATGGTGTTCTTTTAGGATTGGGCTTCATGCAATTATTCAGTTAGGGATAGTGGCCAAGACTTTCAATATGAATTTTGGGTGTCTCCATTCTTGGGTGTCCAACTTTTGAGACATTTTGGAAGGGTTTGAATTTCAGAGTGTGCTGAGTACATGCTCTCTGAAAACCAGGCTTCTCTAAAGTGTCTGAAGTTGGGCCCCCAAAATCATTAGCCACTTTTGAAAGTCTTGTATGGTACGAATAGATACTTGTTCCCTGTATCTTGCCTTTTTGGGATTTGGCACCCTGAAAAAGAGGAGAGGAACATCAGTCCGGTTATATCAGTGCAAATCCCTTATATTTGTAACACATAAACTGATTTACAGACCACTTTTATCTGTTTAGCCTAATGCAGTATAAGAACACTTTTAAGGCGCCATGAGTCTGCACTAGGAGTTTACCCCAGTGTAGCTATATTGATTTTTGAACTATTTTAGCTACATTGATGTTTGTGAGGATCTTTCCTGCAGCCACAGAGAGAAAAACACTTTAGATAATTTTTTATTTTACAACACTTTTTAATTTTTTTAATCAGGGGCATTCAGAGGCAGGTGTAGGACCTGAAACATTGTTTGGAAAACTGACTTGATTTTAAGTTGACAGGTGTCCCTGTAAGGGATCTGGTTTGGAAATACTATGCAGAGTTTTAAGTGACAGCTGTAAGGCTTTAACTGAGATGCCATCTGATTCCAGACACATTTGTAGAGACCGACAATCATTGGCTGGGGAATCATAATGTTGAGGCATAGAATTATACTGGGAAGTGCTTATAAACAAAGAGCGTAAGTGGGATATAGATCCCAATTCATCTTCATTGAAGGCAATGGGAGTTTTTACACTGACTTCGGGAGTTGGATTGAGCCAATAGTGAGCTATTCATCTCATATACCCAACAGTAACATAAAGTCCAGCTGCAGGAGCAGTTTGCTAATATGGAAGTTAATTAGTGTTCGACCCTCATCCCAAACTGGTTACTGGAATAAATTTAATAGGATGATGCTAAATTCTAGCACAAAGAAACAGAGTAGTAGGTTGCTCCACTAGGAAATTTAAGAAGTTGACTGACAAAAGCTAATTTTAAAGAGACTTTCATAATTAACATAATTGTCCTTCAAGGTGAAACCCTTTCTAGGAGATTGTTGGAAGCACCAAGCAGTGTGTTGGGGAGTCAAGTAGGAGGTGGGGAAAGGTTAGAGGAGCAATTTTCAGGTGTAGATTTTCAAAGGTACAAAGCGTTGTAAGGTGCCTCATTGCCACTGAAAATCAATAGGATTTTGGCACCTAACTCAGATATGTGGCTGTGAAAATCTCTCCCAGATGTTTTATAATCCCAGATGCCAACAATCACAGTTTTAATTTTCTTCAAATGTTGTACATTTTATTCACATCTGTGCAAACAAATGGGCAATTGGTTTCTTTCTGACCTGCCCACTTTCAATATTGGCATCCAGAATGGTTTGTCTGGATCATGTGTAAAGGGGAAGCCGATCCATGCTGGCAGTTTGACCAACAGACAGATGGTGAGTCACTTTGCTGGGGAAAAATTAAAAAATGCTGTATAAACAATGAAACCAAAAAGAATCAGACAGTTTCTCCACTGTGCCTGGCACTGAGTGGGGAGCACCAGGCCACCAGCTGCTGAAGGAGTTTCTGTGAATGCCGGTTAAACCTTGGTTATTTATTCTTAGATGAGAGAGTCAAGGAAAATAACCTAAAATCCAATAATTTTAAAAGGTCCATGAGACTCACCAGAGGAACCTAGATGCCCAGCATATTTGAAAACTAGTTGCCCCTTGACTGTCTGGACTCTGTGCCCAACTGTCCTGTCCCCAACTGTCTCCTCCTGTCTGCCTCCCCCATTTTGTTGTCCCTGTTGTGACTAAAATTTCTTATTTCTTTTCTGTACCCTCCTGTTGTCCACATTCAATCTTTTCTGTTTCTCCTCCTTCTCACATTTCCTTCCTGCCCCACATTGGTGCCACACCCTCTTACCACACTTCTTTATCCTCTTCTCACCATAGGTTCTCTCTGTCTGGTGATGACTTGAAACTGTAGCAGGATTGGGACATGCTGATGGGAAAGATAAAGAGGTGTCATGTGATGGTTGGGTTGAACTCAGGAACCTTTGACAGTCCCTCTTTTGAGGACTAGAGGCAGAAGGTCCCCAACACTAGAACTCTTTTCATTTTGGCCATCCAGCAGCGTTACAGGTTGTTATGCTGGGCGGGTCTGATGTGGGTCTTTTTCTAGCCAAACCACTGGTATAGCTAAAGGACTATCTCATCTATTTTATACTGATTACAGGGTATGTCTGATGTGCTTGGTTGCCAGAATGATAGTGTCATCAGGTAGACCCACCTGGACTCCGTCCCATGGCAGGCATCAGCATGACCTATGTTCCTGCCTCAGTTTTCCTTTGGAATTCACCTATACAAAGGAATATTGTCTTAGTGGCAAATTCAAACTGTTTTATTAATATAAAGTGCCACAGTTCAGAGATTCCCCGTTGTAAAAACCAGTTTATCTCAAATCCCCCAAGTAAAACAAGATTACAACACGGCAGCTCTTCAAACTCTTTCAGAGGTTGCCATTCCCAGGTCATCAACCCAAGAGTCATTAACTATTCTGACCCAGTTCCTTTAGCCCCTGTTCCAGGGCCCCACTCTCCAAGCCTCCTACCTGAGAGTTCCAAGACCCACTTCTCTCCCATGAATCTTCTCTTATAGCCCCAAGTCAGGTCTCCTATCGCATAAGTCCACCGCAGTGTTCCACTCAACCAGGCCTCCCTGCCTCTGACTCCTACCCCTGCTCCTGGGATCCAACGTACAACATCAACCCTCATGTTTCAGGCTCAGCTTCTGTTAACCAGGGTAAGTCTTCTCCCTTCTCCCTAAATGTCTCTGCATGAGTTTTCCTGGAATTCAGAATGTGTTCCCCAACTCTGGCCATTCCTCACCATCAATTTTTTGCTCTTCCCAATGGCTATCTGTATCAGCTCTCTTCTGCTGCCGCTTCTCCCTGGATCTCTCCTTTACTCCTCAGGCAGCTCTCACCTGCCCTTCTCACCTACTTACACAAGTTAGATGTCTTCAATTCATTAGGGCCTGATGAAGTACGTCCTAGAATACTCAAGGAGCTGACTGAAGAGATATCTGAGTCATTAGTGATTATCTTCAAAAACTTATGGGAGAGATTCCAAAGGACCAAAAGAGGGCAAATATAATACCCATCTATAAAGAGGGGAATAAGGACAACCCAGGGAATTGCAGACCAGTCAGCTTGTCAAATCAACCTAATCATTTTCTTTGACAAGGTAACAAGTCTTGTGGATAGGGGGGAAGTGGTAGATGTGGTATATCTTGACTTTAGTAAAGTTTTTGATACTGTCTTGCATGACCTTCTCATAAACAAACAAGGGAAATACAACCTAGATGGAGCTACTACAAGGTGGGTGCATAACTGGTTGGAAAACCATTCCCAGAGAGTATTTATTAGTGGTTCACAGTCAAGCTGGAAGGGCATATCGCAGTCAAGCTGGAAGGGATGATACCAAGCTCGGAGGGATTGCAAGTGCTTTGGAGATTAGGATTAAATTGGACAAACTGAAGAAATACTCTGAAGTAAATAAGATGAAATTCAATAAGGACAAATGCAAAGTACTCCATTTAGGAAGGAACAATCATGCGCGTACAAAAAGGGAAATGACTGCTTAGGAAGGAGTACTGCAGAAAGGTATCTGGGGGTTATAGTGGATCATAAACTAAATATGAGTCAGCAGTGTAACATTGTTGCAAAAAAAGCAAGTGTAATTCTGGGATGTATTATCAGGAGCATTGTAAGCAAGACACAAGAAGTAATTTCTTCCGCACTGCTCAGCGCTGATAAGGCCTCAGCGGGAATATTGTGTCCAGTTCTGGGTGCCACATTTCAGGAAAGATGTGGACAAATTGGAGAAAATCTGGAGAAGAGCAACAAAAATTATGAAAGATCTGGAAAACATGATCTGTGAGGACTGAACTGGACAAACTGAAGAAATAGTCTGAAGTAAATAGGATGAAATTCAATAAGGAAATTCAATCCTAATTGAAAACATTGGCTTTGTTTAGTCTGGAGAAGAGAAGACTGAGGGGGGACATAACAGTTTTCAAGTACATAAAAGGTTGTTACAAGGAGGAGGGAGAAAAATTGTTCTCTTTGAACCTCTGAGCATAGGACAAGAAGTAATGGGCTTAAATTGCAGCAAGGCTGGTTAAGTTGGACATTAGGAAAACATCATAGCTGTCAGGGTGATTAAGCACTGGAACAAATTGCCTAGGGAGGTTGTGGAATCTCCATCACTGGAGATTTTTAAGAGCAGGTTAGACAAACACCTGTCAGGAATGGTCTAGTATCTATTTATTACTTAATCCTGCCTTGAGTGCAGGGGACTGAACTAGATGACCCCTCGAGGTCCCTTCCAATCCTACACTTCTGTGATTCTTCAGTTCTCTCTCTCTCTGGCAGCTTTGACTCATCAGGCCTTTGTCCTCTCAAGGGCCTTGGCCTGTTCATTCTCTCTGGGGCACCTGGCATTGGTCACTGTCAGAAGACAGGATACTGGGCTAGATGGACCTTTGGTCTGACCCCGTGTGGCCATTCTTATATTCTTAAGGGCCCACCCAGATGCCATGTTTTAAGCCCAGTTAGAGTGAGCTGATGAGTTGAATTGCACTGGCGTCTTCTCTTTTAAAGGGACAGTGTTACCCTGTGACACATGGGTGCACCAAAACAAATAGACTAGAGATGTTCTGAGGAGGAAGAATTTGGATCTGGATTTGACTGTGTCTAGGGGCTCAGCCTCTGGGGTTTGGGCTGAATCAAAGCTAAAGTTCAGGTTTAGATTTGGTGGCACTTGGAATCTTACAACCAATTTCTCTCAAATTTTCACTATCACAGGCTCAAATCTCATGTGAGATTTCAGCATCATCCAAACCTGGAACAGGAAAATATGTCCCTCCCAGAGTTGCAGTACATCTGTAAGGGCAGGCTTGGACCTGGGGAGTCAAATCCAGCCACCTTCCTCCTCATCCTGGCCACATGGAAGTTCGAAGGGAATCAGAGTTGGAAGTAGATTTCAAAACCATGCATTATAGGCACATATATAGAATGTTGCTGAGTAAGTCTGATAAGTCCTGTGTGAGTTGCCGCAAATCACTAGTTTACAAATACAATGTTAAGTTATGTAAACCAACTTTTTAATGCAGTAAAATATTTGACTGTACCAGGATGTGAAATAGCAAATGTATTAAAGGCACAGATTTGTTTGTGTATGTGTCAGTCCTGCCTCTTTCCTCCAGCCTGAAGTGAAACCTGTGTTGAGTTGTTTGTGGAAATGGATGCTTTGTGAGCTTGGGTCTAAACAGGATTAGAAGAAATTCCTCCAATTTTCCTCATTATGGCAAAGCACTGACATTGTTAATGTCTTGTGTGTTCTATATTGGCATTCTGTGGGGCTTTTCATATGATGAATAGTCCACTTTAAGATGGCTGCTGCCTTTCCATAATTAAGTCTGTGTTCTCTGCAGGGTAATACTCTTCCTCCTGACCTAGACCTGGTGTGCTTTGTCTGTGGGAGTCTATATTCTAAGTTTAATGCATGGTATTGTAAGCAGTCAGATGACTTGGCTTTGTCTGATCCCTAAAGAGAAGGTAAATCCAAGCAGGAAGAGGAAAGAAGTGATTTATCTTCTCCAGATAAAAACAGGTACATAGTCACAAGCTCATGTTTAATGGTTTGAAAATTTGGTTTGAATTGGTGCTATTCAGGTTGTGGTTTTGGAGCTACGTGGCTCTTTGGGGTGGCTCTTCTGAAGCCTTCAGGTTTGAAGGGAGCTCCTTACACTTTGCCTAGTCTCAGGAAGAAAAAAATAGACCACAAGGGAAGTGCCCTGCTGCCTGAGACACCTGCACGGTTATGGACAGGGTTGAGACAATCAACCAGAGGCCAGTTTGCCCTCCTAACAATGGTTGATTTATGCCCTAGAGCATGAGAGTTTATATCCTTAATAAATGTCTTTTAGCTAAAATAGTTATGAAAGTTCCTATCATGTCTCTTTGAATCCTACTAATTGCTTGGCCTCAATGGTGTTTTGTGGCAATGAGTTCTGCAGATTACTTATTCACTGTTTTTTTTTAAAAATTCTGTGACTGTTAAAAGCTCTGATGAACAATTACATAAACACCTCCCGGGATACAAGACATTGTAGATCTAGCTTGTAAACTCTTCAGGCAGGGACTGTTTCTATATATTTTATAGCTCCCGGCATGCTGTCAGGGTTTGACAAAGAATAAATGATCACTGTTTGCCCTGGAGTAGGAATGCATATTTGGTTTGCATACATGTGCACAATTGTTGTGCCCAGGAAAAATACACTGGCAGCAAGAGCTTATGGGTTTATTCTTGTGCGGACAGATAATGAGATTGCATAGAATGTAAGTCAGTGCCAAATTCAGCCTTACACAACACAGCTCTGGACAAAGTACCAGTGACTCTCTTTAAATCAAGAGCATAATTCCTTTTGTCTTAAATATTCACAGCATGACCCCAAAGCTGGTGACATTTACTCAGGGCCCAGTCCATCTCGCATAGAAGACAGTGGGGGCCTTTCCAGTGATTTGGTCTCATTTACAGACTAGAGCCCCTTTGTGGGTTGAATATGAACTGTGTAAACCTTGTGGCTTTTTTCCCAAAACTGGAAGGAACTTGGCAGACTTGACTCTGTTTCCCTTTGAGTCTCTTGTCTGTCTTTGAAACCAAAACTTGAAGCAGGTACAAATCCCAGGCCGATGGTAACCAAAGAAAATGTTTCCTTGACCCACCTTTTATGAAGCATTATAGTCCTAGCAGTTTGGAAGTGGGCAATAGGAATCGACCACTTGCAGCAGAACCAAGAAAAGACAGTGTTGGTTTGTAGTTTGTGAAACATGGAAACTAAAGTTAATCTGTATCCAGAGTTTGAAGACAAAATCTGTTTAGCTGTTCAGATAAGAAGCTGCAAACAACATAAATTCAGCATTCCAGAATGTATCCCTGCCTCCTTTATCACCCTCACATATCTAAATCCATGAGTTCACCAGAACAAAAGGAGGAGGTTTAGTAACATATCCTGTCTTTTCCTTGATAAAATGCATCTTGTCACATTAGTAGTCCGAGTGTGCAAGAGGCCTTATGATAATGGTATCTCTGAGCCACAATGCAGTCTACTATCCTAAATCTAATTTATGGCTTTACTGTAAACATCTGGATTAGGTTTCATTTTGTTTAGGGTGTAAGTCTCTGTTCTAGCATTTTAACCCTCTGCCTCAAAGCTATATCCTGGATCAGCAATGCTTGTACTTGGGCTTCTGGCTGGGACAACTTGTGCTGAAAGATCAATGACCTTCTGAGGATGTTAGCTAGTGCTAATCTTAGTTAGTTTGTGCTAATCTTTTCTGCCATACACAGCCTAAAATCTGGTAACCTAGGTTTTGTTACAGTAAAAGATTTGTGGATCAGATAAGGGTACTGCTAGACACATTCTTCCTCCGATTATTTCTCTCCATTCCCTCTTGCAGTATATCATAAGGGGAATTGTGGATTATAAACTCAGGAAAGGCAACCCTCCTAAAAATGATTTATCAAAGGAAGCTGAGTAACATGGGAGTCTGATCCGCATCAGACTCCATGGCTGTTGACAGTTTTCCTGCCTTATCAACTGGATGCCTTGCTGGCACAGCTTGTTAAAACTGAAGCAGGTCATTAAAGACAATCACAACTTCCATCATATTTGTTTTCAATAGTTCAAAAATCCTCAGGCGGTTTCTTATCAAAAGTTCCCTTTTAAGCTTAATATTCAGTTTGTTGTTAAGGCGATGCAGAAGAGGTGTAATGTTTGTATTTTTAAATTTTATAGATTGCTTAGATCAAAGGGTAAAGCAAGAACAATTCTAAAGGAAGCCTAGAATATATTTCTTAGCAGCATTGCAAAACGACTATCAAAGTGCTACAGAGAGGCAGCATAGTCTAGAGAGTTAGGCATGGAACTGGGGCCAGGAACTGCTAAGTTCTGATATTCTGTCTTGCTGGGCAACGTTGGGTAAGTCATTAACCTCTCTGTATCTATCTTTCCCAGATGTAAAATGGGGAAAATATGTGGAGCTTGGAAAAACTGTTCTACACCTACTTGCTGTAGGATTAAATCTACTTGTAAGGGTGGAAAAATACACTTGCCGTTATGTACCCTGCAATTTGAAAGATAGCACATATATTTATGGAAATAAAAGGTAAAAATCAAACTAAAAAAATTTACCAGAAGAAACTAAAATCCCATTTCTTTTTCAAGGGGTCCAATGGTAGTCTCCTTATAACTTCTTATTTTGAGCTTTTCATGTACATCTCCTGTTTTTATTAGGAGGTGATGTTAGGTTTGGATGGGCAGAGTAATATTTTCTTTTGAGGGGATTTAGGCTTGTGTTTTGGGAGATGTGAGCGTGTTGAAAACTGGGCTAATAATGGCATGCTGGCTTCAACGTTAACTATGGAGTGGCTACCAATACTCCATAATGAGAGCTTGTTTCTCCAGAAAGTGATGGAAGTTGATGAGGGAAGGCTCTTATTTGCAATGTGTGGGTGAGTGGATTTTTTCCAAGCCCTGCTGACTTAATCACCTTAGAGAGGTATTGTGGTGATTATATGCCTAAAGAACACTTTCTGAAGTTGTATAACACTATTGTAACAAAGAAGCTAGGAGGTATGTGTGCTATGTCCCTCTATGGATAGAATCAGAACAGCTTATCACAGGCTGGCTCCCTGGGACACAACTCCCCTCCCCAGCACTTGTGGCGCTCCCTCCCACTACTCCCAAGCACACACGGCGCCCCCCGGGCCGCACTCCCCATCCCCAGCACCCCTGGCTCCCCCAGGGCTGCCGCACCCCGCAAGTTTTAGTCAGGGGTATATAGTAAAAGTCATGGACAGGTCACAGGCCGTGAATTTTTGTTTACTGCCCGTGACCTGTCCATGACTTTTACTAAAAATACCCATGACTAAAATGTAGCCTTACGTATAACTAGCAGGAAATGTTACTGTTTGAAGCCTGACACATGCTGCATGACTGTGAAAGAAAGCAGGTCTTTCTCCTCCCTGACCCCATTCTGAGGGGGAAAGAGGGAAAGCGCAGTGTTAATCTATTTGCATTGTGAGGAGTGTTCTTTTACTCTTCTGTTCTGCTCAGCCACTCAAGACAAACTCCAGTCAAATCCATGGACTATGCAAGAACCCCATGTTGAGTTTCTCTATGGGGACAGATTCCTCTTTAGAGATTTCTAAAGGTTCAGTTTGAGATTAAGAATAACTTCACACAGGTACAGCAGCCATGGATAATCAGTCAGACATGTTGCTTTTTTTGGTTTGTTTTTTAAATCAAGATTTTAGTAACCTTTTCCAACATGTTGGGTGGTTAGAGTACAGAATTATATGTCAGGAAAACAGCTTCTTATAATCTAAGATCTGATGTTGATCCTTAGGCAAGTCACTTAAAGCTTTGTACTTCAATTTCCACATCTGTCAAGTGGGTTATTCACTGTCTATGCCTACTTCAATGTATCTTGGGTACTTCTGGCACCCATTACTAAAGTGTCTGAGCATCTCATAGTTGCTTTTTCAATAACCCTGATGAGTAGGAAGGTTCCTCATTTGGGGAACTGAGGCACAGAGAGACAAAGTGGGTCACCCAGTGTCACATAGGAACTCTGTAGTGGAGCAGGGAATTGAACCCAGGTCAGCCCGCTAAACGCTCAACTATCCTTCCTCTCACAGAGGTGCTGTGAGTCATAGTCCATTAATGTGTGTATAAGGCTTTAAGATACTCAGTTGGAAGGTGCTATTTAAATGCTAAGTACTGCTATTATTAAAGCAGTTTATGGGGCTTAGGTTAGGTGAGCTCTAAGGCTTGAAGCCAGAACCTTGGCTGCAAATCTGAGTTTGTGCGTGGAATACTTGTATCATGCTGTTATCTGCTTGTATTGACTTATCCTAGCCCTACATACATTACAAGGCTGTAAATGGGGCTCTTGGCAGCGGGAGCCACGGTAGAATCCTGTGCCATGGGCCTCCAAATGTTTCAACAAGGTTCCTGACTCCCACATGCACCTGAGATTTCTAACTATAGATTTGATCTGTTGTGAACTGGCTTAGGGCATATGGACAGGAGATGAGCAAAGCAAACATTCTGGATACGCTCAACAGCTGTGCAAAATTGACCTGGAACATCCTGTGTATAATCTAATCTATCAGTTGTGTCCTCCAGGGTTTCTATGTCATGTTCATCATTGTACTATCTGACCATCTGGACAGCACTGGGAAATTGTTTCCTTAGTTGCAGAGATTAATTAGCAGAGTGTGTTGTACTCCTCTATATATTAGAGATGGACTTGGACCAAACCCCAGAGTCAGGTAATCACATAGATTTTGTGGAAGTCTGGCCCTATATCTGATTTTTGTGGCTTGTGCATGTTTCTGTAAGAAATTCAACTGCAAGCAGCCCCCTGCATCCAAATGTCCTATTTGTGTTTGTAAAGCATATGAAGGCTTCAGATGTAAAGTGCATATTAAGTACAAAGGATTATTGGTGAAAATGAAAAGTCTGAAGAATGGGAGAACACACCAGTCACCCTAAGAAATGCTGGCTTTGTGTTTACAAGAATCCTTCAGTCCCTATATAAGGACCGAGAAAGAAATTATTAGAGGTTTGGGCCTGAAGTTTGGCTGACGATAGTTAGCTCCCAGTGGTGAAATTGAGACCCAGATCCAGGTTGTAATTCCAAAGCTTTCCACAGATTGAGATGTTTGGATTGAGCTCCGGAAATTATAGAAACCTGTGAAGGGAATTCTATAATGTGTCAAGAGGGGTGTCCTGTCATTTAGTACATTGAAAACCTTTCAATAGAAGCCTCTTCTTTTTGTATATATATTGTTAATGAACTTGAACCATAACACATGCTTGTGATCCAGTTTGAATCCCACCACAGTCCTACAGGAAAGCATGTTGGAATCTTAAAGAAAAGCCTCGCCTTGTATTCTGTTTGCCAGCTGGGTTTCCCTCTGGCTTCAATTTGCTGCTATAAAATAGCTCTTAGGTACAGACACCCCATAGAACCTGCCCAGTGCACTTCACATTCACTTGCTCATTTTTCTTCTAAAATAACAGCTGTGAAGAAGATGGATTTACTGCTTCCTAATCTGATGTTTCAGATTAAACATTCAAGGATGTTCTGAATCTTCAGAGGTTGCTGCATTCTTTTAAAATACAATTTCAGCCTTTTTTAAAGACGTATACCTTTAAACTTGCATTTTTTTTTCAAATTTAATTTTTACACTGATTAAAATAGTTATATTATGTAGAATGGTTGTATATAGCAATTAAGTAATATATATATACATATCTCCCTGTATGTGTGTTTATTTTATGTGTCTTTCCCTTCCACTGAAACCTTGTGTAGTTAATAAAGCAATAAACAATTAAAGCCTCAATCCTGTAGAGTCTTATGCCCATGCTTAAATTACAAGCTATCAGTAGTCCCAATGACGTCACCAGGGCTACTCACCTCATGTAAAGTTAAACATTGTATAAATCTTTGTAGAAGTGAGGCCTAAGAGTGTCCTAAAAAAGTAGCATTGTTAACAAATTGGGGGAGGTTGCAGGCAGTGGATGCTGGTGGCTGAAATTGAAAATACCTATGAAAAATACACATCCTCAATAGTTGTTTAAAGTTGAGAGGGACAAATGGAAGGATCTGTCCATGGGGAATGACTTTCTTTGCCTTAGTATCTATTATAAAGCCTTATACTTATTAGTTTTCATCATCTTGACTCCTGCTGCTGCACATTGTCAGTGAAATTCCTCACGCAGCCATGTGGTGGCAGAACAGAGAGGAGTTAATGTATCTAGATAGCAGTTTGTGTTAAAATATTAATTCAAATGGGATAAAGATACAAGTTTTATTGAATAGAGGGTTAGATTTTCAGCGCTGCCACTGAGCTGTTGTGTGAAGATGGGGAACACGCTTCATGTCTCTGTGCCTTCATTCCCAGGCCCATACAGTGAGGATAATGATGCTTATCTACTTTTGTAGAATGCTTTCAGGTCTGTGGGTAAACAGCTCTACCTAAGGGTTAAATGTTGTTAATTTATGAAGTGTGCTCTGCCTCCTAGAGCTTGGTTGTATTTATTTAGAGAAATTTCTGTAGCAGTCAGCCCTGGATTTGGAACACTTAACAAAAAAATAATGAAATTAAGTCTCAAAACGTGCCTGGGAAGTACGTAAATAGACTTATCCCCGTTTTATAGATGATCACAGAGTTGAAGTGACTTGCCAAAGGTTACATAGGAAGTATGTCACAGAGCCGGGAATCAAACACACATCTGATTAGCAGAGGGACGCTGCATGTAAGAGATGTGCTAAGAAGGGATTTGGGAGAGGAAAGGCTGGATGTTTAGCTCTCCAGAGGAGGGAGGGAGCAATCTTTCAGCCTCAAAAGGTTCCTAATAACTGCCACCTAATGTGCCTGGTTCATTCAAATTTGGCATCTCATTTTGTTCGCCCCGGGAGTGAATTACAGTGCTATAGAACTTCACTGGGAAAAAGATCGGATCCTTGGAGTTCAGGTTGAAGACATCTTGGAAATCTGATCCTCCGAAGTCTGGATTGTTGGATAGGGCTTTTTCTTCCTGACTTTGCCTGCGTGAAAATGATTATATATAATATAAATCTAGAAGTGACTATCACATAGCAAGACATGGGTAAGGAAAAAGAGTCAGTTCTCAAATTTGGGTTCCTAAATTATACTTGTAAAACATTGACGCTTACCTGCACAGATGGGTATTTTTTGTGAGCAAACAGCTCATCATGGGCGAAATTGCCACTTTACAATCTGTTCTCCGCAAGCAGCCGTGTGTAGTTGTGCTGCTATAAAAAGTAAATCTAACTCAGACTCCCAGTCTGCCTTCCAGGCTCCCTGTTGCTCCAGGGCGGAACGAAACAGTACTGGACCCCTACCCAAAACAGCACGCATCTCCCAGTATGCTGGCACTGGTACTCTTCCAGGGTATTGGAGGCATGAACCAAGGCTTTGCCCTGTTCCCACCTTCTCCACCCACCTCCTCATGAGGAGAAGGTAGTGGCTGTATGGCTCCAACTTCCCCTTGTTCGGCTACTAGTAGCCTGAGTAAGGGAGTCACTTATGCCCCCCTTACGCCTTTGGAGGTTGTGTAGGACTAGACCATCACAAGCCATATGGGTGTAAGTACTAGCTTGTGCAGTGTTGTAGGTTTTGTGTGTACACTTGTAGAATTGTGTGTGCAGAGGAAAAGTTGTCCGTGCGTCTTAGCCTTCGGGATAAAGCTAGGATCTGAAAGCAGAAGGTGTCCTAAAATTGGTTTTGTTGAGTAAGGCATCCATACAGCCTGTATAGCCAGCCCTTGCAGATGGAAAGGCACTCCAAAATACTGAATTATTAAACACAGTGGGCCAAATTTAACCCTAGTGGCACTCCACTGAATTCAGTGAAGGTAAAGAATGAATTTAGAGGATGTGTTTTGAAAGACAGACACACTTTTTTTTTATAAAATACCTTCATGGATTTTTTTTAAAGTGAGAAGTAGCTAATTGTGAACTTCTGGCCATCTGTGTACCTTTCACTCAGTGTATGGTACTTACATGCCCCTCCCCACCCGAAGCATCTGAGCGCCTTACAGTCTTTAATGTAGTTATCCTTGCAATACTCCTGTGTGGTAGGAAAGTATCACACGCATTTTACAGTTGGGGAACTGAGGCACAGAAAGAGGCTTACCTAAGGTGACACACAGTCAGTCGTTTGTAAAGCAAGGAATTGAACTAGGTCACAAGCAAATGTTGTAACCACTGGACTAATCCTCTCACTCCACTCCTTAAGGGACTCAATAAAAATTCTATGCAGATTTCAGCAGTTGTGGTTCAAAGGTTTCTGAGGGCACCTGGGTTAAAATAACAGAATGGCTGGACCCAGTAAAATGTGTGCCTAAGTGTGGAGTTGCAACATCAGTGAGTGAAGTTAATTTGCAGGCTCTGATTTCCCCTCTCTCTCTCTCTCTCTCTCTCTCTCTCTCTCTCTCATATGCACACTCTCCTTCTCTCATTTCACTTCTGACTCAGAGGACGGACTTGGGAAAAGGAAATTAGTGTAATTAAATGGCTATGTAGGAAGCTGTTGGTAAGTATTTACTTATATAAAATATGTAGAAGAGAGAGACTACTGGCTGGGTTTCTTAGCATTTGCTTTTCTTGGTTTATTTTTCTAAGCAGAATATTGAGTGAGAGAGATTTGTTCCCAGCAGAAAATGCTTGAAACACATTCGTCCGCCTTGGTATTAAAGAGATTACAGTGCACACTGTGAGAATTTGTAAGGATTTGTGTGCTTTTTAGAAAGGATTAAGAATAAAAAATCTAGAATAGAAATGCTGTCTAGCTGCATCATTACACTACACACCAAAGTTTCTATGCTGGTTTATTTTTGTATTATATAGTACATATTGCAACTTTTAGTTCCAGCAGATTTTGTTTTAAAGACTGTAATCTATCTGTGAAAGCCAGGTGAAATGAAATGGTCACAATCCATCTAGAATCCCTGAAATCCTATTTAGCAGCAAGCTTGCCATACTTTTAAGAAAAAGATTTTGGGGATAATCTGCCATTCTAGAAAGTTGCTTAAATAAAAGGATAAATAAAATTATAGCACACAAGGATCTCGATTGCATTTGTTCAGACTTGTTCTGCTTGCCAAATTCTAACTAATACTGGGCAAGCTGATTTGGTCTCTGACTGTATTTGTGTAAAAGCATCATGGAAATGCTATTTTCAGAGCAATTCCAAGAACACCTACAGTGTGAAATTATTTTTTGGGGAACTTCATCATTGAGTATTTGCTAGGCAAAAAGATTTCATAATTGGCCACTAGAAAAGGCTTTAAAATGCAAAGCTCACTAAAGTCAAACCTCTAAATGTGAGTGATTAGAGGCTTATGTTGCTCTAAAATTTCTTGTGCTAATTTACAAGTTCATAGTCTTTGGGGAACACAGTCTTAGCTCTTTTAAACACTGCATTTAGAAAAACTTCAATCCACTTTTTATTTTTAGACCAGATGTGTGCTAAAGCATAAAAATAGCTTTTACTTTATTCAGTGGTTCACACTGACACCATGATATTTAGCATTAACCTGTTGATTTTATTTGGCACTGCACCAAGATACACTAAATCTGCAACGGTGAGGGTAAGAATGGTTCTTATGCTTTTTTGTTCTGTTTTTATTAATATCTTAAAAACCCTCCTAGGGCCTGATCCAAAGGCCATTGAAATCAGTGGTAAGATACCCTTATGGATTCTGATCAGTTCCCTTCAGAGTCTTTCATCTGAAGATCATCTATGTATGGAGTGGTTTTCATTCATCTTGCCTTATGTTTTGCACACAGCAGTATGTTATGCCCATGTGGAAACAATTGCTTCTGCAATTTTGTTCACATAAAGTAGTCCCAGGGGCTACTCAAAATATTTGAATACTATAAAATACATGAGTAATCATTGGGGGGGGGGGGCTGTGTGTTGCTGATGATTAGGCCACTCACCTGGAATATAGGAGGCACAAGTTCAAGTCCTGCTCCAATGAATATTTATTTACACAAAGTGGAACAGTTTCAAGAGGAGATATTGAGAGAGACTCAACCCAGAATATTGTATAGTCTGGTGATTAGGGCATTTGTATGGGAAGGGGCAGACCCAAGTTGAAATCCTTGCTCCAGAGGGGGGGATTTGAACCTGGGTCTCCCACATCTCAGGGTGAAAGGGTACAACCACCACCTCAGTTTAATTTCCCCCAAAATGATTTTTTTTCAACTTCCTGTTAGCAGAGAATTCCCCAAAAAATTCATTTTCGGTTTGACCTGAACCATTTTTTCCCCCATTTTTTCAGAACTACGAATGAACCAAAAAATCAGTTATTCATCCAGCTCTACTTTGGATATATACTGGTGTGTGTTAGAGAGGAATTGGATTAATTTTTTTAAACATTGTTTATTTCTGATATAATTTTTGATTATGCACGCTTTCTGCGCATTGTGAGGCTGATATTTGGGGTCAGATTTTGCCCTTGTACATAGCTGTCTAGACAAATAGACTGTAATATCTTCAGGACTGGGGCTTTGCTCGTACTGTCCAACTAGCACGCTAGTGCTATAAAAATGGCCTTGTGTATGTTATTGGCCTATGTTGATGCTCGATAGACTTTCCAGCTGATTAGTGGCCTAATTGATTGATCAACTTTGCTAATTACTTTTGTTTCACTGTTGGATAAAACAGGTGGATTTTAGGCTGGATCTTTCAGAAGCACTCCCTGGAGTTGGAAATCAATGGGAGATGGGTGTATGTTGAGAAGGGAAGATCATCTGGAGAAAAAAGAGATTAAAAAAAGTACTAGGAAAGAGGATGATGGGAAGGAAATGGTGGATGAACAACACAGAACAAGATTTGGGCCAATCAAGAAAATGAAATGAGGAATAACAAATACAAA